>NC_086449.1:561763079-562063079 GCF_028390025.1 Pseudophryne corroboree | reverse complement strand
GCGTTGTGGCCAAGCAGATTGTGGCCTTTTTTTTTTGGCCAAGACTGATCAAATAGATACAATTGTGTCCTCATACAGCTAGCCTCAATATGCCATACACCGTGAGATGCCTGGTGTGAGTGAGCCGGAAGTTTCTGTGCAACTGTGATAACATCAAGCGTCTTTTTTTCCAGGAAAACACTGTAGATTAGAATTTTGTGTGTGGATACAGCCGTGGTCGCATACATAATATAGGCAAGCTGCATATAATTTTAAACCGAGTCTGCGTGTGCATCTTACTTGCATACAGTAGCAATGCATTTTCTGAAGAAAAAAAAAAAGATGCCCGGTGTTTGTAAACGTGCTTACAACTAGGCGCAACTAGAAGGGCTGTTTAATGTGACTGCAGCAATGATGAGAGAGGACACATCTGTACCATAGCACTCGTGAAGCAGTGCGTCATCAGTGGGGACTGGTACGCCCAATGCCAGTTGCAAGTTCTGGATCCATTTCAAGGCATTATCCACGAACTTGCGCTTGGGTTACAACAATCAATGCACCTGCCCACAAGTCCAGGAAAAATAAGATTTTAAACCTACCGGTAAATCTTTTACTCCTAGTCCGTAGAGAATGCTGGGGACTCCGTAAGGACCATGGGGTATAGACGGGCTCCGCAGGAGACATGGGCACTATAAAGAACTTTAGAATGGGTGTGCACTGGCTCCTCCCTCTATGCCCCTCCTCCAGACATCAGTTAGAGAAACTGTGCCCAGAGGAGACGGACAGTACGAGGAAAGGATTTTGTAAATCCAAGGGCAAGATTCATATCAGCCCACACCATCCACACAGTATAACCTGGAATATACGAACCAGTCAACAGTATGAAACAAACCGCATCAGTCAAAGACCGATCAAAACTGTAACATAACCCTTATGCAAGCAGTAACTATATACAAGTCTTGCAGCCCAGCATCCTCTACGGACTAGGAGAAAAAGATTTACCGGTAGGTTTAAAATCTTATTTTCTCTTACGTCCTAGAGGATGCTGGGGACTCCGTAAGGACCATGGGGATTATACCAAAGCTCCAGACCGGGCGGTAGAGTGCGGATGACTCTGCAGCACTGATTGAGCAAACATGAGGTCCTCCTCAGCCAAGGTATCAAACTTGTAGAATTTAGCAAAAGTGTTTGACCCCGACCAAGTCGCCGCTCAACAAAGCTGCAATGCCAAGACGCCTCGGGCAGCCGCCCAAGAAGAGCCCACCTTCCTAGTGGAATGGGCCTTTACCGAATTTGGTAACGGCAATCCAGCCGTAGAATGAGCCTGCTGAATCGTGTTACAGATCCAGCGAGCAATAGTCTGCTTAGAAGCAGGAGCGCCAACCTTGTTGGCTGCATACAGGACAAACAGTGCCTCTGTTTTCCTAACCCGAGCCGTTCTGGCTACATAAATTTTCAATGCCCTGACCACATCAAGGGACTCAGAGTCCTCCAAGTCCCGCGCAGCCACAGGCACCACAATAGGTTGGTTCATATGAAAAGAGGAAACCACCTTAGGCAAAAATTGAGGACGAGTCCGCAACTCAGCTCTATCCACATGGAAAATCAGATAGGGGCTTTTGTGAGACAAAGCCGTCAACTCAGACACTCGCCTTGCCGATGCCAAGGCCAACAACATGACCACCTTCCAAGTGAGATACTTTAATTCCACGGATTGAAGAGGCTCAAACCAGGGAGACTTAAGTAATTGTAACACCACGTTAAGGTCCCATGGTGCCACTGGAGGCACAAAAGGAGGCTGGATATGCAGCACTCCCTTCACAAAAGTCTGGACTTCTGGTAGAGAAGCCAATTCCTTCTGAAAGAAAATGGATAGGGCCGAAATCTGAACCTTAATGGAGCCTAATTTTAGGCCCATATTAACTCCAGTCTGTAGGAAGTGGAGAAAACGGCCCAGATGGAAATCTTCCGGAGGAGCATTCTTGGTTTCACACCAAGACACATACTTCCTCCAGATACGGTGATAATGTTTCGCTGTCACCTCCTTCCTAGCCTTTATCAGAGTAGGGATGACCTCGTCCGGAATGCCCTTCTCAGCTAGGATCTGGCGTTCAACCGCCATGCTGTCAAACGCAGCCGCAGTAAGTCTTGGAACACGCAAGGACCCTGTTGCAACAGGTCCTCTCTGAGAGGAAGAGGCCACGGATCTCATGTGAGCATTTCCTGCATATCCAGATACCAGGCCCTTCGAGGCCAATCTGGAACAATGAGAATTGTCTGTACTCCTTTTCGTCTTATGACTCTCAATATTTTTGAGATGAGAGGAAGAGGAGGAAACACATAGACCGACTGAAACACCCACGGTGTCACCAGGGCGTCCACTGCTACTGCCTGAGGGTCCCTTGACCTGGCACAATACCTCGGAAGCTTCTTGTTGAGGCGTGACGCCATCACGTCTATTTGAGGACGTCCCCAAAGACTTGTTATTTCTGTAAAAACTTCTTGATGAAGACCCCACTCTCCTGGATGGAGATCGTGTCTGCTGAGGAAGTCTGCTTCCCAGTTGTCCACTCCCGGAATGAATACTGCTGACAGAGCGCTTACGTGATTTTCCGCCCAGCACAGAATCCTGGTGGCTTCTGCCATTGCCACTCTGCTCCTTGTCCCGCCTTGGCGGTTTACATGAGCCACAGCTGTGACGTTGTCTGATTGAATCAGAACCGGTAGGTCGTGAACAAGATTCTCCGCTTGTCGAAGGCCGTTGTATATGGCCCTTAATTCCAGTATGATGATGTGTAGACAAGCCTCCTGGCTTGATCACAGTCCCTGAAAATTCCTGCCTTGTGTGACTGCTCCCCATCCTCGGAGGCTCGCGTCCGTGGTCACCAGAACCCAGTCCTGAATGCCGAACCTGCGACCCTGACTTCAAGGTAGTCTCCTGCCTGCGATCAGCAGGATCCTTGAGGGCTGTGGTATCTTGCGACGGCAGCGCCACCTTTTTGATAAGCGCGTTAACGCTTTGTCCACCCTGGGGGAGGATTCCCACCATATCCTGTCCTTAGCCGGGAAAGGATACGCCATAAGAATCCTTTTGGGAATCTGCAGTTTCTTGTCTGGAGTTTCCCAAGCCCTTTAAAACAACTCATTTAACTCATGGGAAGGGGGGAAAGTAACCTCAGGTTTCTTTTCTTTAAACATGTGGACCCTTGTGTCAGGTACAGAGGGGTCATCCGTGATATGCAACACATCTTTTATTGCAATAATCATATAATGAATACTTTTTGCCAACTTTGGCTGCAACCTTGCATCATCGTAGTCGACACTGGAGTCAGAATCCGTGTCGGTATCAGTGTCTGCTACTTGGGATAGTGGGCGCTTCTGAGACCCAGAAGGGCCTTGTGACATAGTAAAAGGCAAGGATGGACTCCCTGCATTTTCCCTGGACTCCGCTTTGTCCAACCTTTTATGTAATAAATTCACATTTGCATTTAAAACATTCCACATATCCAACCAATCAGGTGTTGGCGATGCCGACGGAGACACCACACATTTGCTCCACCTCCTCCCTAGAAGAGCCTTCCGCTTCAGACATGCCGACACACACGTACCGACACCCCCACACACTCAGGGAAATCTCTAATCTGGAGACAGTTCCCCAATAAGGCTCTTTGGAGAGACAGAGAGAGAGTATGCCAGCACACACCCAGCGCCAAATGACCCTGGAAACACAATTCCCAGATATACAGCGCTTTTTTATATATGTTAAATATACACTGACTGCGCTAAATATATGTGCCCCCCCCCCCCCCCCCTCTTTGAAAGCCCTCTGTCACCGTGTTCAGCAGGGGAGAGTCCGGGGAGCCAGCTTCTCAGCAGCGTGCTGTGGAGAAAATGGCGCTGGTTAGTGCTGTGGAATCAAGCTCCGCCCCCTCAGCGGCAGGCTTCGGTCCCGCTCAAAAATCTAACAAACTGGTGGGGGATCGTATATATTAATGCCTCAGCCTTATATACCGTTAATAATGCCAGCCAAGAGGTTTATTGCTGCCCAGGGCGCCCCCCCTGAACCCATCCGTGCTTGTATTGTGTGTGTGTTTGTGTGTGTGTGTGAGCAAAGGCGCACAGCGTTAACGCTGCGCGTTACCTCAGTGAAGATCAGAAGTCTTCTGCCGCCTTTGAAGTCTTCTTTCTTCTTATATTCACCCGGCTTCTATCTTCCGGCTCTGCAAGAACGACGGTGGCGCGGCTCTGGGACGAACGGCTAGGGTGAGACCTGCGTTCCGATCCCTCTGGAGCTAATGGTGTCCAGTAGCCTAAGAAGCAGAGCCTATCACTTAAGTAGGGCCGCTTCTCTCTCCTCAGTCCCACGACGCAGGGAGCCTGTTGCCAGCAGGGCTCCCTGAAAATAAAAAACCTAACAAAATTCTTTTTACAGAGAAACTCAGGAGAGCTCCCCTGCAATGCACCCAGTCTCCTCTGGGCACAGGATCTAACGGAGGTCTGGAGGAGGGGCATAGAGGGAGGAGCCAGTGCACACCCATTCTAAAGTTCTTTATAGTGCCCATGTCTCCTGCGGAGCCCGTCTATACCCCATGGTCCTTACGGAGTCCCCAGCATCCTCTAGGACGTAAGAGAAATGGTGAAATTTTCTGGCTCACTGAATGCATCCAGGAGCTTGGTCATCCACCCTACAGTCCAGATCTGGTCCCCTGCGACTACGTGTTACAACAAATCAAGCGCAAGATGTGTGGGATTTGCTTTGAGTCACTGGAAGCTGCAGTGGAGACCTTCATCCAGCAAGGAGACATACGTGCTTCAGAATGGTCCAGCTGCTTCACCAAGTGGTTTGAGAGCATACAACTTTGCATAGACTCCTCTGAAAAAATGTAATGTTCTCTTTGTAAATATAATACTTCTTGTGCATCCGGAAACTTATTGCACACCCTTCATATAGTCCCAATTTCTACTCCAATTTGCAAGCTGTAATCCCAATAAATACTAGGGTATGTTTCCCATCTTAGAAGTTACATGTCCCATGAGAATGGCAAATAGGAGAGGCAGCAAGGGGCATCCATGATGTGTGCCGCCGGATAATTAGAAGAGAGTAGGAGAAGCCGTTCACAAGAACCAACACTAAGGGCTTAAAATATAAAGCTGCAATTCCGTGGAGGAAGGGTCTGGCAAACCAAATTAATACAAGGCATGACCCATAAAAGACCAGCTGACTTTCTTTAAAGTTTTCACACATCTAAGGGTATCAACAGAGCAGGGGTAGCTGTTTTAAGAGTGCAATAGACTCTATAGAAGTTTACGGTGTTGTTGTTTTGTTGGTGCTTTTTCAGAATATCTGGCACTTTGTGAACAGGGATAAATTCAACTGAGCCCACAAATTTGTGAAATATGGGTTTTTTACTCTCTATTATCAGAAATTTGACTCGGTCTGTTGGCAAGAATTTTGGCAAACAATTTAAGATCAACATTTGATAAGGAAATAGGAATATTAATAAAGGTTGAGTATCCCATATCCAAATATTCCAAAATACGGAATTTCTGGAGTGAGAGTGAAACAGTGAAACCTTTGTTTTCTGATGGCTCAATGTACACAAACTTTGTTTAATACACAAAAGTTATTAAAAATAATGTATTTAATGACCTTCAGGCTGTGTGTATAAGGTGTATATGAAACATAAATGCATTCTGTGCCTAGACTTGGGTCCCATCGCCATGATATCTCATTATGGTATGCAATTATTCCAAAATGCGGAAAAATCCGATATCCAAAATACTTCTGGTCCCAAGCATTTTGGATATGGGATACTCAACCTGTATAAAATGACCAGCTGCTTGTCATACATTTATTCATTAGATTTTTATACTACTGTGATTACTTTGAATATATTTGCTTTTCTAATATCCTTCAGTTAATCTGGTAATTCCTTTGTCAATAGATTGTGTCTCTGTGACTCTCCCTGTTATCAGTTGTAATTACATAGGTTGTCCGTTAGTTTGGAGGTAACTGTTTCCTTATTTGCTTGTTCAAAAAGTACAACTAACTTTGTAAAAAATGTCTTCAATGTAATCTGTGTGTGATAGACTTGGGTCCTATCACCATGATATCTCATTATGGTATGCAATTATTCCAAAATACGGAATAATCAGATATCCAAAATACTTCTGATCCCAAGCATTTTGGTTAAGGGATACTCAACCTGTAGAACATAAATTAGGGCAAGGTTTTACAACCACAGTCCGCAAGGCACACTAACAGTTCAGGTGTTAAGGATAGCCATACTTGAGTACAGGCAACTTAATTAATACCTCAGTTATTTTTATTTAATCATCTGTGCTCAAGCATGGTGATCACTAAGACATGGACTGTTAAGTGTGCTTTGGGAACCCCTGAATTTGGGACATGTTCTCCTTTAGGAATCACACCAATATTTGCTCAGATGGTGGCCTCAGCAATTTTTTCCCCCTTACTATAGGTTGAGGTCTTGACCAACTAGATACGACTCATAGGGTATCGCATGGCACTGCAAAATAATGTGGTAGCCCTTTTGTTCCATGATGCTAGTCTGTGCAAGTCGCTGACTTGGGATGCAGCAAATAGGTCCCTGACCATCACACTTCCTTCTCCATGTTTCACAGTGCTTCTCGGCATGTTTAAGACAACATTTTTAAAGAGCAATGCTTTTATTAACAAAACATGGAGCATTTAGCTATTAAAAACATTGTTTTTTTTAAATTTTGGGCCCAGGAAGAGGCAGCTGTTATAAGCCATCACTTTGTAAAAAAATAAAACTATAAACAATACTCCACAAAGTGAGGAACCATCCTTTTGCCTAGTCGGCGGCGTACAAAAACCTTGTATGATGTACCACAGATTCTTCCAGTCTTTAGTAATCCACTGGCAGAACTTCAAGGTCCAAGGCAAGTATTTTTTCATCGCTGCAGGACAGCTGTAAGTTCTTAACCCATTACTTGGACTATTTTATAACTCTGAAAGATACATTATTTTCCAGTTTTGCTAATCTAAACATTTTGTTTAACCTCTATCAGTTAATTGTTACCTGTGTAGTATATCAGGTCATTCATTGGCTTAAATTTAAAGAAAAACTGGTTCTCAAAGTTTTAACCAGTAGTGCACGAGTGGAACTGGTGCAGCAGAGGAAGGATGCTTTCTCTCTAAGACAGCGCCACCATATCAAAGGTTCTCTACTTGCCTTATGTTAGGACCAGCCCTTCTATTACTGCCCAATACTGTAACTCGTTTCCCTTGTATCCTTTACCAAATTCTCCACAAAAACCTGTATGCTCTTAATAATGGAATCCTGTCAATACATTATTGGGCCTTATCGGTCAGTCCCAGTACTTTGCCATGTGCACCTCAGTCTAGACTTTGTCTTAAATGCCTATCTTTTCAGACATGGTAGATGTTGTTTTAATGATGATACAAGAACCAACCAATCCCTCCTCAGATGGGAAAGCACTCCCATTATGCACTTTACAGCTTCTAAAATAAAAAAGTATCACTTGCCTCTTCTGCAGCAGCAATTTCTTTTGCCAAGCCGATTGCGAAACAAATCTATGGAGACAAATAAAGTGCTTTTAATAGACTGGCAATGAGATAATATGGTTTTCTTACAGTCTGATCTTTTACAGGTAAAATAACTTACATTCTGTTACAGTGGACTTCTTTATAACCGCAATTACATATGGTAGCATGTGCTTGTAATAACTGATGCACTACAATAATTTTAAATTTGTATTTTATATGTATTTTTAAAAAAGGTTACAAGAGCACAATTGGAAAAGGATACAAATGGCAATAATGTAACTGCATATCATAACAGAAGTAGCAATATAACTAGAATACAGAATATAAAGGGGAGGTGGTATCAGTGGCCTAGGTGCTCAAGTACACAAAAAATAAATAAAAGGTGTGAGTGTGACTGGAAGAGGCCCCACAGAGGAAAGGTATGGGGTTGTAAGGGGTACAGAATCAATATCAACATAGTAAGGGAGGCAGGGTGAGCAAGAGAGGCAACTATGTGGTTGAGATGAGATGCTTATGGACTTGAGGTCTGGCAAGCCCCTACCGTGGTATTTTTTCTTTAAGAAAGGGACAACTTGATCCCGGGAGAGTGGTAACACTATATACATTTTGACAGTAAATGTTGAAGAGCAGAAAGTTGAGAAAGCAGGACCCGGACAAGGGTTTGGAATAGGTAGAGAAGTTTGAGAATAAAAGCCATGATCGTGCACAGCCATATTACTGAGCGCCAGGATAGGAGGTCAGTTTAAATGCTAGCAAAAAGGCAGTGGTAGTAATTCCAGTAAAGGGAATTGTAGGACTGACATATATATATACCGAGATATATCCGTTTTTATTTTGGCCTTTTAAAATGGAAATTGGAAGTAACCCTATGGGCCTCAAGAGGGTTAAATGAAGAAAAGCTACTATAGTGTGAAAGGGGTTTAACAACGGGAGAGAAATTCTGGGTTGTTGGAAGATCAGGTGGACATCTGGGATAATTCAGAAATGGACATTAATTATGCTAATGCCGCAGGAGGCTTCTGAGGGCAAAATACACATACTGCTGGGCATTGCAGATCTGAGTGCTGCATCCTAAGACTCTGCTTTGGATCACCATTACAACCATCAGACAAGATGTTTACATCATCTATTTGAGTAAGCCTAAGGCTCCTCAGATAGGAAACCTCCTCTATGCTGCTGAGGACAGAATCTGCATCAGAAGATACAGACGCTGGCCTCGGCACTCCTAGAAAATGGGGACAACATGCCCATTTTCAGGAACACTTCCCAGTGCCACCCCCAAACAGCGGCAGCCTGTCATTCACAGTTTTTAGACTATAAAGAATCTTTTCAACCTCATCCATTGTGATATCAGCACTAAGGAGATTTGCTGCCCATGCAGACATGTATAGACCAGTCTTTGACAGGAATTCAGTCATGCGGTCCTGCTGTTGAGACCATCATGCGTTCCTGCTGTTGAAACACCGTCCTGGGGAAGATTATGCAGCTCTGTGCAATAGTGATGGAACTGTAAGCATATTTTCCTAGGGGTCATAGGTTAGGCTCCTGAACGGTCTATAATGGGCAAAGGTATTACAGGCTTCTTGCTGAGAACTTTGGAAGCCAGTAATTATTAGCTGTTGCCCTTTTCATAATATTTTTGGTTGAGCCAATTAACGGGGATATCTAATTACCCATGGTACATTACAGCGGGTAATGATATCGCCCAGGGCTAGCCTATTATCCCCGATAAGCCGGCACAAGCTGAGGCTTTTCGGGGTTTCTGTTGCTTCACCGGGTGCCCGCTCCTGACAGCTCCCGATGCAGTGCTGACCTCCGGCTCCCCAGACACATGATCGCTTCCCCGTCATGTGACCTCCACAGGGGTCAAGGGAAGAGGAGAGCTGCGGCGATGCTCTGGCGGGGTCTCAGCACTGAGGGCTGGCTCCCGGCCCACGGCACCCTAACTGCAGTACCAGCCTGCTGCTGCAGTGGGCATGGGAAACTGCAGGTCACCGCACCTTCTCTGGGATTTTGTTTCACCTGCCTGAGGCAGGAGAAACCAAATACCCGGAAACAGACCAGTTTTCACTTGAAAACGGAGCTATTTCTTACGAAAACAAACAGGTTTCACTGAACCTGTGTTTTTCAACAGGAAAGCTTTTTTTTTTTTTTTTTACGAGCGATTCTAATTGTATAGCCTGTAAAAAAAATCTCGTCAGTAAAAAAAGTGCAAAAAAATAAGAATTTACTTACCGATAATTCTATTTCTCGGAGTCCGTAGTGGATGCTGGGGTTCCTGAAAGGACCATGGGGAATAGCGGCTCCGCAGGAGACAGGGCACAAAAGTAAAGCTTTCCGATCAGGTGGTGTGCACTGGCTCCTCCCCCTATGACTCTCCTCCAAGCCAGTTAGGTACTGTGCCCGGACGAGCGTACACAATAAGGGAGGAATTTTGAATCCCGGGTAAGGCTCATACCAGCCACACCAATCACACCGTACAACTTGTGATCTAAACCCAGTTAACAGTATGATAACAGCGGAGCCTCTGAAAAGATGGCTCACAACAATAATAACCCGATTTTTGTAACTATGTACAAGTATTGCAGATAATCCGCACTTGGGATGGGCGCCCAGCATCCACTACAGACTCCGAGAAATAGAATTATCGGTAAGTAAATTCTTATTTTCTCTATCGTCCTAGTGGATGCTGGGGTTCCTGAAAGGACCATGGGGATTATACCAAAGCTCCCAAACGGGCGGGAGAGTGCGGATGACTCTGCAGCACCGAATGAGAGAACTCCAGGTCCTCCTTAGCCAGGGTATCAAATTTGTAGGATTTTACAAACGTGTTTGCCCCTGACTAAATAACCGCTCGGCAAAGTTGTAAAGCCGAGACCCCTCGGGCAGCCGCCCAAGATGAGCCCACCTTCCTTGTGGAATGGGCATTTACATATTTTGGCTGTGGCAGGCCTGCCACAGAATGTGCAAGCTGAATTGTATTACACATCCAACTAGCAATAGTCTGCTTAAAAGCAAGAGCACCCAGTTTGTTGGGTGCATACAGGATAACAGCAAGTCAGTTTTCCTGACTCCAGCCGTCCTGGAACCTATATTTTCAGGGCCCTGACAACATCTAGCAACTTGGAGTCCTCCAAGTCCCTAGTAGGTGCAAGGCACCACAATAAGCTGGTTCAGGTGAAACACTGACACCACCTTAGGGAGAGAACTGGGGACGAGTCCGCAGCTCTGCCCTGTCCGAATGGACAAACAAATATGGGCTTTTTTGAGAAAAAAAACCACCAATTTGACACTCGCCTGGTCCAGGCCAGGGCCAAGAACATGGTCACTTTTCATGTGAGATGCTTCAAATCCACAGATTTGACTGGTTTTAAACCAATGTGATTTGAAGAATCCCAGAACTACGTTGAGATCCCACAGTGCCACTGGAGGCACAAAAGAGGGTTGTATATGCAATACTCCCTTGACAAAGTTCTGGACTTCAGGAACTGAAGCCAATTCTTTCTGGAAGAAAATTGACAGGGCCGAAATTTGAACCTTAATGGACCCCAATTTGAGGCCCATAGACACTCCTGTTTGCAGGAAATGCAGGAATCGACCGAGTTGAAATTTCTTTGTGGGGCCTTCCTGGCCTCACACCACGCAACATATTTTCGCCACATGTGGTGATAATGTTGTGCGGTCACCTCCTTTCTGGCTTTGACCAGGGTAGGAATGACCTCTTCCGGAATGCCTTTTTCCCTTAGGATCCGGCGTTCCACCGCCATGCCAACAAACGCAGCTGCGGTAAGTCTTGGAACAGACATGGTACTTGCTGAAGCAAGTCCCTTCTTAGCGGCAGAGGCCATAAGACCTCTGTAAACATCTCTTGAAGTTCCGGGTACCAAGTCCTTCTTGGCCAATCCGGAGCCATGAGTATAGTTCTTACTCCTCTACGTCTTATAATTCTCAGCACCTTAGGTATGAGAAGCAGAGGAGGGAACACATACACCGACTGGTACACCCACGGTGTTACCAGAACGTCCACAGCTATTGCCTGAGGGTCTCTTGACCTGGCGCAATACCTGTCCCGTTTTTTGTTCAGACGGGACGCCATCATGTCCACCTTTGGTATTTCCCAACGGTTTACAATCATGTGGAAAAAACTTCCCGATGAAGTTTCCACTCTCCCGGGAGGAGGTCGTGCCTGCTGAGGAAGTCTGCTTCCCAGTTTCCATTCCCGGGATGAAACACTGCTGACAGTGCTATCACATGATTTTCCGCCCAGCGAAAAGTCCTTGCAGTTTTTGCCATTGCCCTCCTGCTTCTTGTGTCGCCCTGTCTGTTTACGTGGGCGACTGCCGTGATGTTTTTCCCACTGGATCAATACCGGCTGACCTTGAAGCAGAGGTCTTGCTAAGCTTAGAGCATTATAAATTTACCCTTAGCTCCAGTATATTTATGTGGAGAAAAGTCTCCAGACTTGATCACACTCCCTGGAAATTTTTTCCTTGTGTGACTGCTCCCCAGCCTCTCGGGCTGGGCTCCGTGGTCACCAGCATCCAATCCTGAATGCCGAATCTGCGGCCCTCTAGAAGATGAGCACTCTATAACCACCACAGGAGAGACACCCTTGTCCTTGGATATAGGGTTATCCGCTGATGCATCTGAAGATGCGATCCGGACCATTTGTCCAGCAGATCCCACTGAAAAGTTCTTGCGTGAAATCTGCCGAATGGAATTGCTTCGTAGGAAGCCACCATTTTCTACCAGGACCCTTGTGCAATGATGCACTGTTTTTAGGAGGTTCCTGACTAGCTCGGATAACTCCCTGGCTTTCTCTTTCGGGAGAAACACCTTTTTCTGGACTGTGTCCAGAATCATCCCTAGGCACAGCAGACGTGTCGTCGGGATCAGCTGCGATTTTGGAATATTTAGAATCCACCCGTGCTGTTGTAGCAGTATCCGAGATAGTGCTACTCCTACCTCCAACTGTTCCCTGGACTATGCCCTTATCAGGAGATCGTCCAAGTAAGGGATAATTAAGACGCCTTTTCTTCGAAGAAGAATCATCATTTCGGCCATTACCTTAGTAAAGACCCGGGGTGCCGTGGACAATCCAAACGGCAGCGTCTGAAACTGATAGTGACAGTTCTGCACCACGAACCTGAGGTACCCTTAGTGAGAAGGGCAAATTTGGGACATAGAGGTAAGCATCCCTGATGTCCCGGGACACTATATAGTCCCCTTCTTCCTGTTCGTTATCACTGCTCTGAGTGACTCCATCTTGATTTGAACCTTTGTAAGTGTTCAAAAATTTTTTAGATTTAGAATAAGTCTCACCTAGCCTTCTGGCTTCAGTACCACAATATAGTGTGGAATAATACCCCTTTTCTTGTAGTAGGAGGGGTAATTTAATTATCACCTGCTGGGAATACAGCTTGTGAATTTTTTCCCATACTGCCTCCTTGTCGGAGGGAGACCTTGGTAAAGCAGACTTCAGGAGCCTGCGAAGGGGAAACGTCTCGACATTCCAATCTGTACCCCTGGGATACTACTTGTAGGATCCAGGGGTCCTGTACGGTCTCAGCGCCATGCTGAGAACTTGTCAGAAGCGGTGGAACGCTTCTGTTCCTGGGAATGGGCTGCCTGCTGCAGTCTTCTTCCCTTTCCTCTATCCCTGGGCAGATATGATCTTATAGGGACGAAAGGACTGAGGCTGAAAAGACGGTGTCTTTTTCTGCAGAGATGTGACTTAGGGTAAAAACGGTGGATTTTCCAGCAGTTGCCGTGGCCACCAGGTCCGATGGACCGACCCCAAATAACTCCTCTTCCTTTATACGGCAATACACCTTTGTGCCGTTTGGAATCTGCATCACCTGACCCCTGTCGTGTCCATAACATCTTCCGGCAGTTATGGACATCGCATTTACTCTTGATGCCAGAGTGCAAATATCCCTCTGTGCATCTCGCATATATAGAAATGCATCCTTTAAATGCTCTATAGTCAATAAAATACTGTCCCTGTCAAGGGTATCAATATTTTTAGTCAGGGAATCCGACCAAGCCACCCCAGCTCTGCACATCCAGGCTGAGGCGATCGCTGGTCGCAGTATAACACCAGTATGTGTGTATATACTTTTTATGATATTTTCCAGCCTCCTGTCAGCTGGTCCTTGAGGACGGCCCTATCTATAGACGGTACCGCCACTTGTTTTGATAAGCGTGTGAGCGCCTTATCCACCCTAAGGGGTGTTTCCCAACGCGCCCTAACTTCTGGCGGGAAAGGGTATACCCCCCATAATTTTCTATCGGGGGGAACCCACGCATCATCACACACTTTATTTAATTTATCTGATTCAGGAAAAACTATGGTAGTTTTTTCACATCCCACATAATACCCTCTTTTGTGGTACTTGTAGTATCAGAAATATGTAACACCTCCTTCATTGCCTTTAACGTGTGGCCCTAATAAGGAATACGTTTGTTTATTCACCATCGACACTGGATTCAGTGTCCCTGTCTGTGTCTGTGTCGACCGACTAAAGTAAACGTGCGTTTTAAAAACCCTGACGGTGTTTTTGAGACGTCTGGACCGGTACTAATTGTTTGTCGGCCGTCTCATGTCGTCAACCGACCTTGCAGCGTGTTGACATTATCACGTAATTCCCTAAATAAGCCATCCATTCCGGTGTCGACTCCCTAGAGAGTGACATCACCATTACAGGCAATTGCTCCGCCTCCTCACCAACATCGTCCTCCTACATGTCGACACACACGTACCGACACACAGCACACACACAGGGAATGCTCTGATAGAGGACAGGACCCACTAGCCCTTTGGAGAGACAGAGGGAGAGTTTGCCAGCACACACCAAAAACGCTATAATTATATAGGGACAACCTTATATAAGTGTTTTCCCTTATAGCATCTTTTTTATATATTTCTAACGCCAAATTAGTGCCCCCCCTCTCTGTTTTAACCCTGTTTCTGTAGTGCAGTGCAGGGGAGAGCCTGGGAGCCTTCCCTCCAGCCTTTCTGTGAGGGAAAATGGCGCTGTGTGCTGAGGAGATAGGCCCCGCCCCTTTTTCGGCGGCCTCGTCTCCCGCTCTTAACGGATTCTGGCAGGGGTTAAATATCTCCATATAGCCTCCGGAGGCTATATGTGAGGTATTTTTAGCCAAAATAGGTTTTCATTTGCCTCCCAGGGCGCCCCCCTCCCAGCGCCCTGCACCCTCAGTGACTGCCGTGTGAAGTGTGCTGAGAGGAAAATGGCGCACAGCTGCAGTGCTGTGCGCTACCTTTAGAAGACTGAGGAGTCTTCTGCCGCCGATTCTGGACCTCTTCTTACTTCAGCATCTGCAAGGGGGCCGGCGGCAAGGCTCCGGTGACCATCCAGGCTGTACCTGTGATCGTCCCTCTGGAGCTGATGTCCAGTAGCCAAGAAGCCAATCCATCCTGCACGCAGGTGAGTTCACTTCTTCTCCCCTAAGTCCCTCGTTGCAGTGATCCTGTTGCCAGCAGGACTCACTGTAAAATAAAAAACCTAAGCTAAACTTTTCTAAGCAGCTCTTTAGGAGAGCCACCTAGATTGCACCCTTCTCGGCCGGGCACAAAAATCTAACTGGCTTGGAGGAGGGTCATAGGGGGAGGAGCCAGTGCACACCACCTGATCGGAAAGCTTTACTTTTGTGCCCTGTCTCCTGCGGAGCCGCTATTCCCCATGGTCCTTTCAGGAACCCCAGCATCCACTAGGACGATAGAGAAATTATGTTTCATCTCCTAGGATACTGACCTATATATATTGGAAACTTGATTAGTTAAAAGTAGATTAATTTCTCCCCTGGTGGCCAGTAGTTTCTACAGTAATGCAGGGTCATGCGAGATCTTATGTTGGGATTTTTCCAGGGTATCGGATAGGCACATTATTTTATCAAGCCTTTCCTGGTTTGTTCTAGAAATTAGCACAATAAGGTGTCCTCTCATTACCACCTTATGGGTGTCCCAAAGGCTTTATTCAGATTGAAGGGATGACATATGGGCAGTGGTATAGGTATTGTGGAGAAGGGACTCCTTAATGAGCAACAAAAAACTCAGGAAAGGTAATCATTGAACCCTGCATGTGTACAGTATGCACTTTCACACGTCTTTAGGGGGGATACCCAATTGGGCGTGATAACCTGTTTTCAAGCAAAAAAAACAGGATTATAATGCGATTCGTGGAAGCGGACCTATTCAATTATTCACTGGCGATAATTCTCCACAGATTTCATTACCACTGACCTATTTTACCTATTTAAAAAGGTAAAAAAGTTGGTATTTGGTTCAGAACCCCTAGGACTAATTAGGCAGTTAGAGGTTTTTTCATTATTTTTAATTGCCCAAAAATGCCATGTCATTTTTGGGGTGAAAAAGTGCAAAATGATGTGAATTGAAGAACAAGGTATGGGGGGGTGGTATATTGGAGTGCTTTATGAGTGGGATAAGTGTTTGGGTTGCAGGTGGAAGTAATTGGGATTTCCTTTTTTTTAATAAAGTGGCTTAAAATGACATCACTATACACTTATACCCATTTTTTGTACCCCTAATTTCATTTGAACACTTGGTACAGGCAGATTTCCCCATTTTCACCTACACTTTTACGTTTTGCCGGCAAGAAATATTGCGCAAATACCATTTTCGCAGATTTGCAATTGCATAGGTAGAAAGATGGGAGCACACATACTAGCCAAGAGACGCTTTTTTATGTGATAGGTGCGAAAAGATTATTCTCCGTAAATTTTAGTGACCCATTGTACATCCCCCTTAATCTTAGAACATAATTCACTGATCTGCAAAACCTGGCCATGACATCTCTTCCTTGCTTCACTTCGTACAGACATCTCCTTTACACCTCCTTTATTAATTAAAATTCATGCATGCAAATTTCTTTTGCCAAATCTCTCATTTTGAAAGTTTAAATATATCAAAATATGCATTCAATCTGAATAGTGCTACCTGTTTAACATCTGTAGTTTAAAGTATTATATTTAAATATATTTTAAGTAAACAGAATTACTTCTTTTAAAATTAAGAGCTTATTACAGGAAACAAGAAAGTATATTTACTTTTCTGATGTTTATCTGAAGCACTCAAAAAATATCATTAATATTTTTTTTACTACATGGACAGTCCAAGTTTTACATAACCAGGCACTATCTGCCATAGTTCCTTTAATGCAGGGACTTTTTAACCATTTTCATTCACGCCTATACACAATCTAATGCAACTTTCAGTCACTAGCGTCTGAAATGTACATTAATAACAAAACAAATGTCTGGATTCTTATTAAAATGTGAGAACGTAGCACGCCCTATTTTTCATGCATTAATGCATACTGTCTGTATAATAGATGGCTTAAGTAATAGCATAACATATGAAAAGTGAATCATTACATTAACTTCTAAGGCATATGTTCGTTTCATGTGCTTTTAACCAATTACCAAGTGCATGCAGTATGTGTGAAAAAGTACTCAGATTGTGGGAACAATTTCACAAAGTGGCTATTTGCAAACTTTAACAAAAAGGGTGGAGAAAAAAACAAAACAGAAATAATGTTCTAAGCCGTACACAGTAAAAGTCTATTAGACTGTCTATATATATATATATATATATATATATATATATATATATATATATATACTGTACATATACTGAGTAAAAAATTACTACAAAACGTAACATGAATATGGACAATTCTCTGTGATGCACGGGACAGCTACACAAATTCAAACAACATACTTCTCCAAAATATCAAGATTTTAGAGGGTCTTAAGTTATAGGGTAAGGCATTGCTACTAAGCAATTAAGAAATTGTTGTTTATATTAAAACTTAACAGGCCAGTTAAAAATAAAAAAAATAAAAATGTAAAAGCATGTGATGCACAGGACTTTATGTTCACTTTCTGAAGAATCACCCATATAACAAAACAACAATGAGAAACATAACAGGCACTTCTTTCCCCTGTTTTGTTGTCTTCATTTTAGATTTCTGAGGTTAAAACAATAAAACTAGGTAATGGTTATATAATTTACTAAACTCTTAAATCCTACTTGCCCACTCTCCAAGATTGTGGGGGGAGTATTCCCTGACTCCTGGGAAGGCAAGTAATCCCATGGGTTCCTGAACACTTTCCTAGTGAAGTTGGAAAGTTGGAGGGTTGATAACACAACTCAAGTCATCATGGCCATGCCCCTATGGAATGATGTTCTGCATTTAGACTTAGCTCTCCCCTCTAGGATCTCATGGAGGGAAAGTCCCAAAAAGTATGTGTTGCTGTACATACAACTGTACTCCCTCCCGCCATATAGCCATCTTCTTAGCTTCATCTCCATGTTTATTACCCATGTGAACAAAACGTATGAAGCGACAATCTATAAAACATTGCGTGCAATAGAAAATAGCTTCTACAGTATTTGAGAATGCACTGCATTTTATTTACATTGGGTCTGCCACTTTGGGGCCTACAGTAATACTATTATTCCATACCTGAAAATCAGCCATTGTAACTAAAATTAATAGTTTCCTTCCCTCCATATATTTTACTTATTAGATAATACGTTCTACTAAAAATACAGCTGTTAGTAAAGTAGGTACTTGTCCAAAATAAGAAATACTGTAAGTAATTAGAATAGCAGTTGGAAAAGGCATACAATAGCCCTGCAGAAAGACAAACATGGCAGTGTGCATACATGGCATAGGCACTAACAAGATAGGATTACCCAGCACTGTAACTCCAATAAAGCATATGGGCTATAGGACAAACATAACAGGACACAAATGAAAGATACAGAACAGTGTTGAGACCTTTTCACCCTCCGTGTTACTCTCCAGAACATAAGCACTCAGTGTCTCCTCTCCAGATGTCTCAGGGCTACACACCACAAATCCCACCAGCCGCTTGTTATCTTGATGGGCAGCAAACTGTGTGAGGTTTTCAAGGGCAAACTATAAAATAAACATTATTTGTGAATACTAACATTTAGCCTACTTGACGCACCAATCATTTATGCCCAACAGCAGCACCAAAGCTAGCTCTGCAGGTGTTCAGTTAGTGCTTCCCCACTTCAGGCACTACAATCAACCCACCCAACATCTTACGTTTACAGCTAGAAAATGGTGGAACAGGATCCTCCGACCTCAACAGTATCCGGATGCTAGGTTGACATGGATAAGGTCGACAGTCAATAGGTCGACGGGCATTAGGTCGACATGGTCAAAAGGTTATACAGACAAAGGGGGTCATTCCGAGTTGATCGCTAGCTAGCTACTTTTTGCAGCCATGCAAACGCATAGTCACCACCCACTGGGGAGTATATATTTGCTGTGCAAGGGTGCAATCGCATGTGTAGCCGAGCGGCACAAAAATAGTTTGTGCAGTTTCTGAGTAGCTCAGAACTTACTCAGCCCTTGCGATCACTTCAGCCTGTCCGGCCCCAGAATTGACGTCAGACACCCGCCCTGCAAACGCTTGGACACGCCTGCGTTTTCCCCCAAACACTCCCAGAAAACCGTCAGTTGACACCCACAAACGCCTTCTTCCTGTCAATCTCCTTGCGATCAGCTGTGCAAATGGATTCTTTGTTAAATCCATCGCACAGCAACGATCTGCTTTGTACCCGTACAATGTGCCTGTGCATTGCGGTGCATACGCATGCGCAGTAGTGACCTGATCGCTGCGCTGCGAAAAACGGCAGCGTGCGATCAGCTCGGAATGACACTAAAATGTCGACATGTCAATGGTCAACAAGTTTTTTATAATTTAAATTTTTTGACTTTTCATACTTTACGATCCACGTGGACTATGATTTGGAACAGTAACCTGTCAACCTTTTCCTGCGTCAACCTTTTTTGGGTGTCGACCTTGTGCCTGTTGACCTTTTGGTATCAACCTTTTCCTAGTCGACTTAGACAGCCATACCCCCTCCAACATTGAGGTGCAGTAGCCAACAGCTTCAAATGTGAGTGGCTGATACTCTGTCTGAATCTAAGCACAATCGCCGTGGATGATCGCAGACGATCGTATTGGTAGCGCCAGCATGGCCCTGGTAAAGAGTCAATTAAAAACAAATAAACACACTAAGCTAAATTTCAACATTTTCATCCCACAGTAACAATTAATTTTACTTTAAAAAATAATATATTTAGACAGGAATAATGGCACTTTAAATACCTGGAATATTAAGCGCTAGGGTTTTAATATAAAAACAAAACAAAAACAAACGTTTTGATGGATTAGACAAAATCAATAAGTTGTTTAAAAAGAACAACCCCACCCTCCTTCAATATGACTAAATATTGAAGAAAAAAAAATGTTGAACAATAAAAAAAAAAAAGACAACAAGGTTCTGAGAGCTACAGTGTAACAAAAAATACAACTGTCCCCTGTCTATTTAATATCCCAAATCCCTTTAATTTACTGCTGTATCTACAGAATAAGCATCATTTAGAATTAAATACTCCTGTATTTTTCATATATCATTGCATCACTGCAATCATACTTCTCTTTTGCAAAGAATGCCCTACAAATACAACATAAGGGGAATACAAACAAACAGAAAACCCCACTGGATGCCTCTACATTATTCATAATGGGACAGCCTGCAGCAGTAATATTATATAGGTGGTAAAATAAATTGGCATGAGGCTGCTTCCTAGTCAGTGTGGAAAATACTGTATATCGGAAAGAAAGACAGAACACAAAGTAGCACAAAAAAAACTTTAGTTTTATTTTATTTATAAAACTGATTTTGCAGACATAAATCTGCCAGTTTTAAGACTTAAGTAAATTCTAACTGTAAAAGGAACATTTTACACACAAACCAACAAAAGCCTAAATGGCCACTAACACATCTAAATTATGTTTTCCATTTCATTAAATTGTGAGAGGTGGAAATGTAATGTACTGTGTTTCATTCGTATGACTTCTAATGCTATAATAAATCTCTTATGGCTAAGCAGTAATCAACACAATGCCACAATATTACTAGTTGTCTGTTTCTCTTTTACATTATTATGTACTACCAAACATTAATGAATAAAAGCACTCTTATAAAGTGAAGTGTAATTTATTTACGTTGGATATTAGTCTGTTCCCTCTTTATGGTGACCAGTGAATGTAATGGCAGTAACACCATGAAAGGCAGACTAAACAGCTTTTACTATTTTAAGCGATTGATGGCCTGAAAAGATACGTAAAAAGTTTACCTTATTTTTATTTTACTTAAAAGCATAACCAACTTAAAAAGAAAAGAAACAAGAATGTACTCACATGTATTCTTGTAACTTGTGTTTGAGGATCTATCAATCTGCAGTAAAAACAATTTACAAATGTGGTGGTCATCTCATCACTCAGAAGTACAACAGAATATTAACTTTCTAATCAGGGCCGGTGCTAGGGTGTTCGGCGCCCTCCTGCACACTATAAAATTTGGGCCTTTCTACAAATACAAAATGTGAACAATCTCATCCTCAGAGCTGTAACTACACATTTTGGTGTCGCCCAACCCCCCCTCAAGATCCATAAACATACGGTTATAAAAAAATTACCTAAAATATAGGGGTCTAAAATAATAATGTTACACAGTAGTCTCCATTATTAAAAATTACACCACACAATAGTACCACTTACATACATTACGCCAGATACAGCCCCCTTTTACATATTGCACCAGGTAGAGCCAGTCACACATTATTCCAGATAGAGCACCCTTTTACACACTGAGCCAGGTAGAGTTCCCTCTTACACTTTGCGCCAGGTAGAGCACCCTTTTACACATGCCACTTCCCCCGGCAGGGGGAAGTGCCGAAAATATAGGGCCACAGAATAGTACCAATTCACATTACACTGCACAGTAGTGTTCGCTAGTCACATTACACCGCACAGTAGTGTCCGTTACTCACATTACACCGCACAGTAGTGTCCGTTAGTCACATTACACCGCACAGTGGTGTCCATTACTCACATTACACCGCACAGTGGTGTCCGTTACTCACATTACACCGCACAGTGGCGTCCGTTAGTCACATTACACCGCACAGTAGTGTCCGTTAGTCACATTACACCACATACTAGTGTCTGTTAGTCACTTTATACCACACAGTAGTGTCTGTTAGTCACATTACCCCACACAGTAGTGTCCGTTAGTCACATTACATCGCACAGTAGTGTCAGTCACATAATACCACACAGTAGTGTCCGTCAGTCACATTACACCGCACAGTTGTGTCCGTTACTCACATTACACCGCACAGTGGCGTCCGTTAGTCACATTACACAGCACAGTAGTGTCCGTTAGTCACATTACACCGCACAGTAGTGTCCGTTAGTCACATTACACCACATACTAGTGTCCGTTAGTCACATTACACCACACAGTAGTGCCCGTTAGTCACATTACACCACATACTAGTGTCCGTTAGTCACATTACACCACATACTAGTGTCCGTTAGTCACATTACATCGCACAGTAGTGTCAGTCACATTATACCACACAGTAGTGTCCGTTAGTCACATTACACCGCACAGTGGTGTCCATTACTCACATTACACCGCACAGTGGTGTCCGTTACTCACATTACACCGCACAGTGGCGTCCGTTAGTCACATTACACCGCACAGTAGTGTCCGTTAGTCACATTACACCACATACTAGTGTCTGTTAGTCACTTTATACCACACAGTAGTGTCTGTTAGTCACATTACCCCACACAGTAGTGTCCGTTAGTCACATTACATCGCACAGTAGTGTCAGTCACATAATACCACACAGTAGTGTCCGTCAGTCACATTACACCGCACAGTTGTGTCCGTTACTCACATTACACCGCACAGTGGCGTCCGTTAGTCACATTACACAGCACAGTAGTGTCCGTTAGTCACATTACACCGCACAGTAGTGTCCGTTAGTCACATTACACCACATACTAGTGTCCGTTAGTCACATTACACCACACAGTAGTGCCCGTTAGTCACATTACACCACATACTAGTGTCCGTTAGTCACATTACACCACATACTAGTGTCCGTTAGTCACATTACATCGCACAGTAGTGTCAGTCACATTATACCACACAGTAGTGTCCGTCAGTCACATTACACCGCACAGTTGTGTCCGTTACTCACATTACACCGCACAGTGGCGTCCGTTAGTCACATTACACAGCACAGTAGTGTCCGTTAGTCACATTACACCGCACAGTAGTGTCCGTTAGTCACATTACACCACATACTAGTGTCCGTTAGTCACATTACACCACACAGTAGTGCCCGTTAGTCACATTACACCACATACTAGTGTCCGTTAGTCACATTACACCACATACTAGTGTCCGTTAGTCACATTACACCACATACTAGTGTCCGTTAGTCACATTACATCGCACAGTAGTGTCAGTCACATTATACCACACAGTAGTGTCCGATAGTCACATTACACCGCACAGTAGTGTCCGTCAGTCACATTACACCGCACAGTAGTGTCCGTCAGTCAAATTACACCGCACAGTAGTGTCCGTTATTCACATTACACCACACAGTAGTGTCCGTTAGTCACATTACACCACATACTAGTGTCCGTTAGTCACATTATACCACACAGTAGTGTCCGTTAGTCACATTACCCCACACAGTAGTGTCCGTTAGTCACATTACACCGCACAGTAGTGTCCGTTAGTCGCATTACACCGCACAGTAGTGTCCTTTAGACACATTACACCACCTACTAGTGTCCGTTAGTCACATTATACCACACAGTAGTGTCCGTTAGTCACATTACACCACATACTAGTGTTCGTTAGTCACATTATACCACACAGTAGTGTCCTTTAGTCACATTATACCACACAGTAGTGTCCTTTAGTCACATTATACCACACAGTAGTGTCCTTTAGTCACATTATACCACACAGTAGTGTCCTTTAGTCACATTATACCACACAGTAGTGTCCGTTAGTCACATTATACCACACAGTAGTGTCCGTTATTCACATTACACCACACAGTAGTGTCCGTTAGTCACATTACACCACATACTAGTGTCCGTTAGTCACATTATACCACACAGTAGTGTCCGTTAGTCACATTACCCCACACAGTAGTGTCCGTTAGTCACATTACACCGCACAGTAGTGTCCGTTAGTCGCATTACACCGCACAGTAGTGTCCTTTAGACACATTACACCACCTACTAGTGTCCGTTAGTCACATTATACCACACAGTAGTGTCCGTTAGTCACATTACACCACATACTAGTGTTCGTTAGTCACATTACATCGCACAGTAGTGTCAGTCACATTATACCACACAGTAGTGTCCGTTAGTCACATTATACCACACAGTAGTGTCCTTTAGTCACATTATACCACACAGTAGTGTCCTTTAGTCACATTATACCACACAGTAGTGTCCTTTAGTCACATTATACCACACAGTAGTGTCCGTTAGTCACATTATACCACACAGTAGTGTCCGTTAGTCACATTACACCGCACAGTAGTGTCCGTCAGTCACATTACACCGCACAGTAGTGTCCGTCAGTCACATTACACCGCTCAGTAGTGTCCGTCAGTCACATTACACCGCACAGTAGTGTCCGTCAGTCACATTACACCACACAGTAGTGTCCGTTATTCACATTACACCACACAGTAGCATCCGTTAGTCACATTACAACAATTTTCCCATAAAGGGGCGTGGCCACGGCTCCCGCGATTAGGCCACGCCCCCAACTCTCGGCAGCTCGGGAATGGCAGTGGTGCTGTGTGTAGGCTGAGGCCACACAGGCACACACTTTCTGGGGAGGAGGGGGAGCTGCCGCGCTGCAATCTGCCAGCGCCGCTACCTGTCATCCAGGGTGACAGGCGCAGCGGCAGCAGGGATGCAGAGCAGGGAGAGGCTGAGCGCCTCTTCAGTTTGGTGCCTCCCTGCACTGCATCCCTTTGCTGAGCAGCTAGCGCCGGCTCTGTTTCTAATCTACAAACAGCCACGTACAGCAAGAAAGCAGTTGCTAATACATTAAAAATAAGATTTTACTTACCGATAAATCTATTTCTCGTAGTCCGTAGTGGATGCTGGGGACTCCGTCAGGACCATGGGGATTAGCGGCTCCGCAGGAGACAGGGCACAAAACTAAAGCTTTAGGATCAGGTGGTGTGTACTGGCTCCTCCCCCTATGACCCTCCTCCAAGCCTCAGTTAGGATACTGTGCCCGGACGAGCGTACACAATAAGGAAGGATATTGAATCCCGGGTAAGACTCATACCAGCCACACCAATCACACCGTATAACTTGTGATCTAAACCCAGTTAACAGTATGACAAACATAGGAGCCTCTGAACAGACGGCTCACAACAAATAACAACCCGATTTTTTTGTAACAATAACTATGTACAAGTATTGCAGACAATCCGCACTTGGGATGGGCGCCCAGCATCCACTACGGACTACGAGAAATAGATTTATCGGTAAGTAAAATCTTATTTTCTCTAACGTCCTAAGTGGATGCTGGGGACTCCGTCAGGACCATGGGGATTATACCAAAGCTCCCAAACGGGCGGGAGAGTGCGGATGACTCTGCAGCACCGAATGAGAGAACTCCAGGTCCTCTTTAGCCAGGGTATCAAATTTGTAGAATTTTACAAACGTGTTCTCCCCCGACCACGTAGCTGCTCGGCAGAGTTGTAATGCCGAGACCCCTCGGGCAGCCGCCCAGGATGAGCCCACCTTCCTTGTGGAATGGGCCTTGACAGATTTAGGCTGTGGCAGGCCTGCCACAGGATGTGCAAGTTGAATTGTGCTACAAATCCAACGAGCAATCGTCTGCTTAGAAGCAGGAGCACCCAGCTTGTTGGGTGCATACAGTATAAACAGCGAGTCAGATTTTCTGACTCCAGCCGTCCTTGAAATGTATATTTTCAATGCCCTGACAACGTCCAGCAACTTGGAATCTTCCAAATCGCTAGTAGCCGCAGGCACCACAATAGGCTGGTTCAGGTGAAACGCTGACACCACCTTAGGCAGAAACTGAGGACGCGTCCGCAGTTCTGCCCTGTCCGAATGGAAAATCAGATATGGGCTCTTATACGATAAAGCCGCCAATTCTGATACTCTCCTGGCTGAAGCCAGGGCCAGTAGCATGGTTACTTTCCATGTAAGATATTTCAAATCCACCGATTTGAGTGGCTCAAACCAATGGGATTTGAGAAAATCCAAAACTACATTCAGGTCCCACGGAGCCACTGGGGGCACAACCGGGGGCTGTATATGTAGTATTCCTTTTACAAAAGTCTGGACTTCAGGAACTGAAGCCAATTCTTTCTGGAAGAAAATCGACAGGGCCGAAATTTGAACCTTAATGGACCCCAATTTGAGGCCCATAGACAATCCTGTTTGCAGGAAATGTAGGAATCGACCCAGTTGAAATTCCTCCGTGGGGGCCTTCCTGGCCTCACACCACGCAACATATTTTCTCCAAATGCGGTGATAATGTTGTGCAGTCACCTCCTTCCTGGCTTTAACCAGTGTAGGAATGACCTCTTCTGGAATGCCTTTTTCCTTTAGAATTCGGCGTTCAACCGCCATGCCGTCAAACACAGCCGCGGTAAGTCTTGGAATAGACACGGTCCCTGCTGAATCAGGTCCCGTCTTAGAGGTAGAGGCCACGGATTTTCCGTGAGCATCTCCTGAAGTTCCGGGTACCAAGTTCTTCTTGGCCAATCCGGAGCCACGAGTATCGTTCTTACTCCCCTTTGCCGTATAATTCTCAGTACTTTGAGTATGAGAGGCAGAGGAGGAAACACATACACTGACTGGTACACCCACGGTGTTACCAGAGCGTCCACAGCTATTGCCTGAGGGTCTCTTGACCTGGCGCAATACCTGTCCAGTTTTTTGTTGAGGCGAGACGCCATCATATCCACCTTTGGTTTTTCCCAACGTTCACAATCATGTGGAAGACTTCTGGATGAAGTCCCCACTCTCCCGGGTGTAGATCGTGTCTGCTGAGGAAGTCTGCTTCCCAGTTGTCTACTCCCGGAATGAACACTGCTGACAGTGCTATCACATGATCTTCCGCCCAGCGAAGGATCCTTGCAGCTTCTGCCATTGCTCTCCTGCTTCTTGTGCCGCCCTGTCTGTTTACGTGGGCGACTGCCGTGATGTTGTCCGACTGGATCAACACCGGCTGACCCTGAAGCAGGGGTTTTGCCAGGCTTAGAGCATTGTAAATTGCTCTTAGCTCCAGTATATTTATATGAAGAGACATCTCCAGGCTTGACCATACTCCCTGGAAGTTTCTTCCCTGTGTGACCGCTCCCCAGCCTCTCAGACTGGCATCCGTGGTCACCAGGACCCAGTCCTGTATGCCGAATCTGCGGCCCTCTAACAGATGAGCACTCTGCAACCACCACAGAAGAGACACCCTTGTCCGTGGCGATAAGGTTATCCGCTGATGCATTTGCAGATGCGATCCGGACCATTTGTCCAGCAGATCCCACTGAAAAGTTCGTGCGTGGAATCTGCCAAATGGAATTGCTTCGTAAGAAGCCACCATCTTTCCCAGGACTCTTGTGCATTGATGCACAGACACTTTTCCTGGTTTTAGGAGGTTCCTGACAAGTTCGGATAACTCCTTGGCTTTCTCCTCCGGAAGAAACACCTTTTTCTGAACCGTGTCCAGAATCATTCCCAGGAACAGCAGACGTGTTGTCGGGGTCAACTGAGATTTTGGAAAATTCAGAATCCACCCGTGTTGTTGCAGCACTACTTGGTTTAGTGCTACTCCGTCCTCCAGCTGTTCTCTGGACCTTGCCCTTATCAGGAGATCGTCCAAGTAAGGGATAATTAATACGCCTCTTCTTCGCAGAAGAATCATCATTTCGGCCATTATCTTGGTAAAGACCCGAGGTGCCGTGGACAATCCAAACGGCAGCGTCTGAAACTGATAATGACAGTTTTGCACCACGAACCTGAGGTACCCTTGATGTGAAGGGCAAATTGGGACATGCAGGTAAGCATCCTTTATGTCCAGGGACACCATAAAGTCCCCTTCTTCCAGATTCGCTATCACTGCTCTGAGTGATTCCATCTTGAACTTGAATTTTTGTATGTACAGGTTCAAAGATTTCAGATTTAGAATAGGTCTTACCGAGCCGTCCGGCTTCGGTACCACAAATAGCGTGGAGTAATACCCCTTTCCCTGTTGTAGGAGGGGTACCTTGACTATCACCTGCTGAGAAAACAGCTTGTGAATGGCTTCCAATACCGTCGCCCTGTCTGAGGGAGACGTTGGCAAAGCAGACTTTAGGAACCGGCGAGGGGGAGACTTCTCGAATTCCAACCTGTAACCCTGAGATACTACCTGCAGGATCCAAGGGTCCACCTGTGAGCAAGCCCACTGTGCGCTGAAATTCCTGAGTCGACCCCCCACCGCTCCTGAGTCCGCTTGTACAGCCCCAGCGTCATGCTGAGGGCTTTTCAGAACCCTGGGAGGGCTTCTGTTCCTGGGCAGGGGCTGCTTGCTGCCCTCTCTTACCCTTTCCTCTGCCCCGGGCAGATATGACTGTCCTTTTGCCCTCTTGTTCTTATAGGACCGAAAGGACTGTGGCTGAAAAGACGGTGTCTTTTTCTGTTGGGAGGGGGTCTGAGGTAAAAAGGTGGATTTTCCGGCAGTTGCCGTGGCCACCAGATCCGATAGACCTACGCCAAATAATTCTTCCCCTTTATACGGCAATACTTCCATATGTCGTTTGGAATCCGCATCACCGGACCACTGTCGCGTCCATAAACTTCTTCTGGCAGATATGGACATCGCACTTACTCTCGATGCCAGAGTGCAAATATCCCTCTGAGCATCTCGCATATAAAGAAAAGCATCCTTTAATTGCTCTATAGTCAATAAAATACTGTCCCTATCCAGGGTATCAATATTTTCAGTCAGGGAATCCGACCAGACCACCCCAGCACTGCACATCCAGGCTGAGGCGATGGCTGGTCGCAGTATAACACCAGTATGTGTGTATATACTCTTTAGGGTAGTTTCCAGCCTCCTATCAGCTGGATCCTTGAGTGCGGCCGTATCAGGAGACGGTAACGCCACTTGTTTTGATAAGCGTGTGAGCGCCTTATCCACCCTAGGGGGTGTTTCCCAGCGCGCCCTAACCTCTGGCGGGAAAGGGTATAATGCCAATAACTTTTTTGAAATTAGCACTTTTCTATTTGGGTTAACCCACGCTTCATCACATACATCATTCAATTCCTCTGATTCAGGAAAAACTACAGGTAGTTTTTTCACCCCCCACATAATACCCCTTTTTGTGGTACTTGCAGTATCAGAGATATGCAAAGCCTCCTTCATTGCCGTGATCATATAACGTGTGGCTCTACTTGAAAATACGTTTGTTTCTTCACCGTCGACACTAGATTCAGTGTCCGTGTCTGGGTCTGTGTCGACCGACTGAGGTAAAGGGCGTTTTACAGCCCCTGACGGTGTCTGAAACGCCTGGGCAGGTACCAACTGGTTTTCCGGCCGTCTCATGTCGTCAACTGATTTTTGTAATGTGCTGACATTATCACGTAATTCCATAAACAAAGCCATCCATTCCGGTGTCGACTCCCTGGGGGGTGACATCACCATTACCGGCAATTGCTCTGCCTCCACACCAACATCGTCCTCATACATGACACACACCAGACACACAGGGAATGCTCTTATCGAAGACAGGACCCCACTAGCCCTTTGGGGAGACAGAGGGAGAGTTTGCCAGCACACACCCAAGCGCTATAATATATATGGGAACAACCTTATATAAGTGTTGTATCCTTATAGCAGCTTAAATATATAAAATATCGCCATAAAAAGTGCCCCCCCTCTCTGTTTTACCCTGTTTCTGTAGTGCAGTGCAGGGGAGAGTCCTGGGAGCCTTCCTCACAGCGGAGCTGAGCAGGAAAATGGCGCTGTGTGCTGAGGAGAATAAGCCCCGCCCCCTATTCCGGCGGGCTTTTCTCCCGTAGTTTGTAATATCTGGCAGGGGTTAAATACATCCATATAGCCTCAAGGGCTATATGTGATGTATTTTTTAGCCATAAAAGGTATTTACATTGCTGCCCAGGGCGCCCCCAGCAGCGCCCTGCACCCTCCGTGACCGTTGGTGAGAAGTGTGTGACAAACAATGGCGCACAGCTGCACTGCTGTGCGCTACCTTCAAGAAGACTGAAGAGCCTTCTGCCGCCGGTTTCTGGACCTTCAATCTTCAGCATCTGCAAGGGGGGTCGGCGGCGCGGCTCCGGGACGAACCCCAGGGTGAGACCTGTGTTCCGACTCCCTCTGGAGCTAATGGTGTCCAGTAGCCTAAGAAGCCAATCCATCCTGCACGCAGGTGAGTTGAACTTCTCTCCCCTAAGTCCCTCGATGCAGTGAGCCTGTTGCCAGCAGGACTCACTGAAAATAATAAACCTAAAAACTTTTTCTAAGCAGCTCCTTAAGAGAGCCACCTAGATTGCACCCTGCTCGGACGGGCACAAAAACCTAACTGAGGCTTGGAGGAGGGTCATAGGGGGAGGAGCCAGTACACACCACCTGATCCTAAAGCTTTAGTTTTGTGCCCTGTCTCCTGCGGAGCCGCTAATCCCCATGGTCCTGACGGAGTCCCCAGCATCCACTTAGGACGTTAGAGAAAATGGAATTACCAAGCTGTTGGTTTAATCATTGAATCAAGAATTCCTTCTTTGGGAAACCAGGACAGTGACACAAACATCACACTATTCCTAATTAGACAACTAGGACAAATCAGACAATGCTTTAGATACACATAAGTGAACCCCATTTCCTTACCAGTACCAGACCCCTTTTGACAGCTAAAAATGTGTACTCTCCTATAACATCAGTATAAAATATATGTACATCTCTAAAATGTCAATTCCTAGCAAAAATAGCAGTGTTCCTACTTGCAGCATAAATTCCCCCTTTCAGATTCGCAGAGCCGTGTCCCACCTGGGAATTTGTACACTGGTGCTGGCTTGAGACCCCTTCCAGACTTGCGGCCCGACCCAGGTTGGTGACGTCACTGCCGACGCTACAGAATATGGCGCTTGGAGATGATCATCTCCAAGTGCCACCTCCTCCTTTGCAGAGAATGGGTGCTGGGTCGCCTTGACCCAGCTTACTGTTCATACTGCACCGCATCCTGAGTCGATTCCAGCTTCAACCCAGGTTGCGACCTGGAATGAAATGGCGGGACGCTCAACCCGGGATATTTCTTCAGGACCCTTCCAGACTAAGCAAAATCCTGAGTTCAATAACTCAGGAAATTTATGCTAGTCTGAAAGGGGTATTACTTTCCTCTCTGTGCGATATCTGTAGTTTGTTATGTTTTAGTTTTGTATATGTTCCCATTAACAATGCGTCTACAGATATATTCTGTACAAAGTAAGTTTTATTTCTATAATATTTGCTTCTGCTGGGTTACCATAGTTGATAAACATGCCTACAGACCTGGACAATTTTGTTGGTACCCCTCCTCAAAAAAAGGAACCCATATTTTTCTCTGAAATAACTTGAAACTGACTGTCACGTTTGAATACAGAAAGGAGGATCACAAATTATATGTGATCTAAGGTGTGGTGATTACCTGCAGGAATAATCACCAATAATGTTTTCAAGTGACTGTATATATATATATATATATATATATATATATATATATATACATACATACATACATATACACACATGTGGTGATGGTCGGCACTCCCAAACAAACAAAGTCACCTGGCCCTGGTGCCCTCCTAGGTGTATGCACACCAAACAATAAACGGCTGATGATAGGCGGCACTCACGGGACTTGTTCACAGAATACACAGGACGGCACCCGTAGATATCAACGTTTCGATTTTATTAATCGTCTTCAGGATAGATATATATATATATATATATATATATATATATATATATATATATATAGTATCCCAATAGAAGACAGCGGCACTCAAGGCTTTACAAAAATGAAAAACTGTATTCAAAAGTGAATAAACAAGCCGATGTTTCGGGGCTTACCCGCCCCTTTGTCAAGGTGTAAGGTAAGCCCCGAAACGTCGGCTTGTTTATTCACTTTTGAATACAGTTTTTCATTTTTGTAAAGCCTTGAGTGCCGCTGTCTTCTATTGGGATACTGCACAATTGCTATCAGGAGGCACCAGAGTCACGTTTAGCCATCAGGAGGAGTGCCGGTCCATACCTGCTATATATATATATATATATATATATATATATATATATATATATATATATATAATTTTGTATTTTTTTCAGCCGAGATGTGACAACATGGCTGACAGGCAATATCCTGCATTTGACCCCAGTATGCCAGGCTGGGAGAGATCTGCAGACCATTAGTTTGAGATGACATGTGCAAGGACCAGACCAGAGGTTATAAATACTGATAAGGTCAATTTGTTTGTTGGGTCAACAGAGGGGCTGTAAACAGACCAGGGATCCTGTTTCCTGGCTAATGTCATAAACCTTACTCTCTTTGAAAGAGATTCATACAGTACACCCCTCAGCTCCCCCCTTGGCTGTTGCCAAGCACCAAGTATGTAAAACCTGGTGTAGGTGTTTTGTCCAGCAGGAAAGTGGTTAAAAATCCCAAGGGAGGGGGCCTGATGAAGCTGGAGACTATATCTGTCCCACTCATGAAAATAGAGGTTGTGATCTCTTGGGGATACAGCTAGTATGCTGGAGGTAACCTGAGTTTCTGTGAAGTCCCCCACGGCAGAAGTATCCAATATTCGTTTGTATAAGTGAATTAAGGCTTCTGTAAGTTTTATTTCCTTTTCATTTATTGAGATTGCTGTATTCTGTGTGTGTTTTTAAAATATACTTAATAATCTTTGTAACCTTTTTGTAACCAAAGCTCTGAAGTATTCTTGAAATTAAAATCCTAATTTTAGTTCTGATTTCTGTTGTTCTTATGAACTCAACGCTTGTGTGGTTCACGCTTACCTATTTTTCTAAGAATTGCAGTGTGTGTGTGACAGGTAAAGCTAAAGACGCATGCAACGTCCGTAATACGTTGAAAAGTCTTTGCTGGTGGCAGATGAAAGTATTTAAGTAATCCCGTGTGTCAAAAGTGACCCCGTACGTCGCATGTGGCAGTTCTCAAATTGGCGTATTTGTGGAATTGGCCGGCCGCGTTGTCACACTGACAAAAAAGGAATTGCCATATATTATTGTTTATTCCATATTTAAAAGAAATCTGACACTGCACTTGATTCAATAGAATATTTTAAATAAGAAACCAAATCAAAGTGGAATGGACAAAAAATGATGGGATCCTTAATCTAATATTTTGTTGCACAACCTGTAGAGACAGGCACTGCAATCAAGAGATTTCTGTAGCTCTCCATGAGACTTCTACACCTGACAACAGGTAGATTGGCCAACTCTTTCCTAGCAAACTGCTCCAGCAGTCTGGGGTTTGATGGGTGCCTTCTCCAGACTGCATGTTTCGGCTGTTTCCATGGATGTTCAGTAGGATACAGGTTATGGTTCAGAATGCCACTTCAGAATACTACAACGTTTTGTCCTTTTCCATTTTTGGGTGCTTTTTTTTCTGTGTGTTTTGGGTCATTATGTAGTGGAGTCTGAGATCGCTAGAGGTGTGGGATGCCAGCTAATCTCAGAGTTTTTTTTTTTAAAGGGGCAATCACTTACAAGGCAAAAACATACCTTGTAAGTAAGAGATTGCTCCTTTAAAAAACATCCTCCAAAATGCCTTGATGGTCTTGATATTTTATTGTGACACTAATGAAATAATGCAATTAGTTTGAAATATTATTATACTGTACTTTGGCGGCGGGATGTAATGGAGGCCAAGATCGTTGGAGGTGCGGGATGCTGGCTAATCTCGGATGTTTTTTTAAAGGGGCAATCAATTACAAGGCAAAACCATACCTTGGGGTAGATTTTTAGAACTGGTGATGTTGCCCATAGCAACCAGATTATATCTATTATCTGCTAGAAGCAGCTAGATAAATGGTAAGTAGAATCTGATTGGTTGCCATGGGCAACATCACCAGTTCTAAAAATCTCCCACCTTAGTACATTTACCCCCTTGTGAGTGATTGCCCCTTTAAAAATTGTCATTAGCTGGCAACCCACACCTCCAGTGACCAGACTCCATTACTTCCCACCGTAATTGATTATTATATTTTCTAAGGGGTACCAACAAATCTCTCCAGGCCATTTTAACATATCTAGGATATAATAAGGAATAATTTTTTTTTTTTTTTTACAGTTTCTTTGCTTTATTCAAGGACATAGAAAAGGCATGCAGGTATACAAGTAAGGTTACAACAAATATGTTCACATCTGAATGTGTATATACTGTAGCGGTTTAGCTGGTAACATTTATTGAAAAAAAGTATAGCATAAACTGAAAGAACTGTACCTTAGGCTTTTACTTGTTACCATCAAGTGAGATTCTGTCATGCGAAAAATATTATGGATGGCTCGTGCAGCCAGGACTTGTCTCATGGCTTCGAAGATGACCTGGTTTGTATGGTCTGATTTTACGGCCATTGATCCTAAGAAACGGACTACAAATACCTGCTGCAAATGCAAACCTGAAATATAGGGGAGGGAGGGGAGATTTCTGGGGTGTCAGAGAGAGACGCATTTTTCTTTATTGGAGTGTAGTTGATATAAAACATTAGTAGATGTGATAGCAGTAATTTTGGAGTAATAAGGTTTACCCTGTTTGTTATTAACCCTTTCATTTATGGTTAGCTGCAGTAGTTTCTCCCTTAGTAAAGCCTCCTCCCCAAGTAGCTACTGGGTGGGGGTGCCCATTTACACTTGGGCTGCTGAAGTCTTGCCTGGGTTCTACGGCTGGTTGGCGGTAGATTTTTTGCTGGTTGTGCAAAAGGATAGGATTTAGAAACAAGAGAGATTGAAGTCATATTCTGCATAGATCAACCCGACCTTTAGTAAATGCTGTATTTTCAGTTTAGAAAACACTGTTAGTCCCCAGTGGATCCCATCAGTTTCTATATCCCTGCAAAACTGGCACTTAGTAAATGTTCAATAATCACTGTAGCAATACTATTGACTTCTGCTTTGATTGAACAACCCCCATTTACAAACACTGGATTTTTATCTGTCGGCATCAATCATTCTGCCCATAAGACCAAAAAAATATAAAAAATGGTGATTTAGGTGGTTGCTGCAGCTATGTAAGACAAGGGTTGGTGATTCTGGGGATGTACTGCTACCTAAAAATGAGTATGCGTACACTTTTAAAGGAAAATTGCAGTTAAACCTGGAGGTCATATTTTAAAACTGGAGAACTAAGAACAAAATTCTGAAATTTTCAACACGGCCTAAATATTTCAGAAGGCAAAAGGATGTTACCTGCTTATAACCGATTTTATTTTAAAAGCGCTTTTCACTTGTGCCCAGATAAGAAAAGCTCTCAATATTTGCGCAACAAATGCTCAGCTCCTTATTCACAATACACCAATATTATTATAGTCTTGCATTACCTTCTTCAGTAGACTTTTCAAATTTATCTTCAGATTCCCCAAATGGATTTGTACGCCTGAAAGTAACAATGAACAACTAGGGCTTGTAGCATATATTGCATATTGTTAGTCATACAGTATACTGTATTTTATTTTGGCACTTCAGAAACTTTGTAATGCCCAAAAAATAAAAGTTAACTAATAATAATAATGACAATGTTTAACCACTTCTGCTAACAATGAAGCAGATTAATAGTAAGCTACGAGGTCTGACAATTACGTTTGCAAACTCATCGCGGTAGAAGTGCTACATACCTCGTTGCTGAATATCACTGTGGTCGCCTTCAAAGTACTTCCTTTGGGAAGCTATGCACCAATGCCAGTGCCTAGTCCATCCTTCAAAACAATTTTGGAACTGGTTTTGTGAAATGGCATACAGAGCTGCCATCATATTACGCCTAATGTCACCAAAATGCCTTCCTTTTAATATTTCATTTATCTTCAGGAACAGAAACAAGTCACTGGGTGCTGGATCTGGTGAATAGGGAGGATCTTCCAACACAGTTATTTGTTTACTAGCTAAAAACGCCTTTACAGACCATGCAGTGTGAGCAGGTGCACTGTCGTGATGCATGAGTTGTTGGCAATAAGTTTGGGTCATTTCCGGTTAACTTTTTCAAGATCCTCAGTTAAAGTTTTCTTAACTGTTTCTCTGTCGATGTTCACTTGCTCTGCTATGCTCCTAACAGTCAGCCAATGATTTTCATTTTCACGCACAATTTGACAAAAATAAGATTTTACTTACCGATAAATCTATTTCTCGTAGTCCGTAGTGGATGCTGGGACTCCGTCAGGACCATGGGGAATAGCGGCTCCGCAGGAGACAGGGCACAACATTTAAAAGTTTGACCACTAGGTGGTGTGTACTGGCTCCTCCCCCTATGACCCTCCTCCAAGCCTCAGTTAGGATACTGTGCCCGGACGAGCGTACACAATAAGGAAGGATTTTGAATCCCGGGTAAGACTCATACCAGCCACACCAATCACACCGTACAACTTGTGATCTGAACCCAGTTAACAGTATGACAAACGTAGGAGCCTCTGAACAGACGGCTCACAACAATAACAACCTGATTTTTTTGTAACAATAACTATGTACAAGTATTGCAGACAATCCGCACTTGGGATGGGCGCCCAGCATCCACTACGGACTACGAGAAATAGATTTATCGGTAAGTAAAATCTTATTTTCTCTGACGTCCTAGTGGATGCTGGGACTCCGTCAGGACCATGGGGATTATACCAAAACTCCCAAACGGGCGGGAGAGTGCGGATGACTCTGCAGCACCGAATGAGAGAACTCCAGGTCCTCCTTAGCCAGGGTATCAAATTTGTAGAATTTTACAAACGTGTTCTCCCCTGACCACGTAGCTGCTCGGCAGAGTTGTAATGCCGAGACCCCTCGGGCAGCCGCCCAAGATGAGCCCACCTTCCTTGTGGAATGGGCCTTGACAGATTTAGGCTGTGGCAGGCCTGCCACAGAATGTGCAAGTTGAATTGTGCTACAAATCCAACGAGCAATCGTCTGCTTAGAAGCAGGAGCACCCAGCTTGTTGGGTGCATACAGTATAAACAGCGAGTCAGATTTTCTGACTCCAGCCGTCCTTGAAATATATATTTTCAATGCTCTGACAACGTCCAGCAACTTGGAATCCTCCAAATCGCTAGTAGCCGCAGGCACCACAATAGGCTGGTTCAGGTGAAACGCTGAAACCACCTTAGGCAGAAAGTGAGGACGCGTCCGCAGTTCTGCCCTGTCCGAATGGAAAATCAGATATGGGCTTTTATACGATAAAGCCGCCAATTCTGACACTCTCCTGGCTGAAGCCAGGGCCAGTAGCATGGTTACTTTCCATGTAAGATATTTCAAATCCACCGATTTGAGTGGCTCAAACCAATGGGATTTGAGAAAATCCAAAACTACATTAAGATCCCACGGTGCCACTGGGGGCACAACCGGGGGCTGTATATGTAGTACTCCTTTTACAAAAGTCTGGACTTCGGGAACTGAAGCCAATTCTTTCTGGAAGAAAATCGACAGGGCCGAAATTTGAACCTTAATGGACCCTAATTTGAGGCCCATAGACAATCCTGTTTGCAGGAAATGTAGGAATCGACCCAGTTGAAATTCCTCCGTCGGGGCCTTCCTGGCCTCACACCACGCAACATATTTTCTCCAAATGCGGTGATAATGTTGTGCAGTCACCTCCTTCCTGGCTTTTACCAGGGTAGGGATGACCTCTTCCGGAATGCCTTTTTCCCTTAGGATTCGGCGTTCAACCGCCATGCCGTCAAACGCAGCCGCGGTAAGTCTTGGAATAGACACGGTCCCTGCTGAAGCAGGTCCCGTCTTAGAGGTAGAGGCCACGGATCCTCCGTGAGCATCTCCTGAAGTTCCGGGTACCAAGTTCTTCTTGGCCAATCCGGAGCCACGAGTATCGTTCTTACTCCCCTTTGCCGTATAATTCTCAGTACTTTTGGTATGAGAGGCAGAGGAGGAAACACATACACTGACTGGTACACCCATGGTGTTACCAGAGCGTCTACAGCTATTGCCTGAGGGTCTCTTGACCTGGCGCAATACCTGTCCAGTTTTTTGTTGAGGCGGGACGCCATCATGTCCACCATTGGTCTTTCCCAATGGACCACAATCATGTGGAAGACTTCTGGATGAAGTCCCCACTCTCCCGGGTGCAGATCGTGTCTGCTGAGGAAGTCTGCTTCCCAGTTGTCCACTCCCGGGATGAACACTGCTGACAGTGCTAACACATGATTTTCTGCCCAGCGGAGAATCCATGCAGCTTCTGCCATTGCCCTCCTGCTTCTTGTGCCGCCCTGTCTGTTTACGTGGGCGACTGCCGTGATGTTGTCCGACTGAATCAACACCGGCTGACCCTGAAGCAGAGGTTTTGCCAGGCTTAGAGCATTGTAGATTGCTCTTAGCTCCAGTATATTTATGTGAAGAGACGTCTCCAGGCTTGACCACACGCCCTGGAAGTTTCTTCCCTGTGTGACCGCTCCCCAGCCTCTCAGGCTGGCATCCGTGGTCACTAGGACCCAGTTCTGTATGCCGAATCTGCGGCCCTCTAACAGATGAGCACTCTGCAACCACCATAGCAGAGACACTCTTGTCCTTGTGGACAATTTTATCCGCTGATGCATCTGCAGATGCGATCCGGACCATTTGTCCAGCAGATCCCACTGAAAAGTTCGTGCATGGAATCTGCCGAATGGAATCGCTTTGTAAGAAGCTACCATTTTTCCCAGGACTCTTGTGCATTGATGCACAGATACTTTTCCTGGTTTTAGGAGGTTCCTGACTAGATCGGATAACTCCCTGGCTTTCTCCTCCGGAAGAAATACCTTTTTCTGAACAGTGTCCAGAAATCATCCCTAGGAACAACAGACGTGTCGTCGGGATCAGTTGGGATTTTGGAAAATTCAGAATCCACCCGTGTTGTTGGAGCACTACTTGGGTTAGTGCTACTCCGACCTCCAGCTGTTCTCTGGATCTTGCCCTTATCAGGAGATCGTCCAAGTAAGGGATAATTAAGACGCCTTCTCTTCGAAGAAGGATCTCTTCCAGATTCGCTATCACTGCTCTGAGTGACTCCATCTTGAACTTGAATTTTTGTATGTACAGGTTCAGAGATTTTAGATTTAGAATCGGTCTTACCGAGCCGTCCGGCTTCGGTACCACAAATAGCGTGGAGTAATACCCCTGTCCCTGTTGTAGGAGGGGTACCTTGACTATCACCTGCTGAGAATACAGCTTGTGAATGGCCTCCAATACCGTCGTCCTGTCGGAGGGAGACGTTGGCAAAGCAGACTTTAGGAAACGGCGAGGAGGGGACTTCTCGAATTCCAACCTGTAACCCTGAGATACTGCCTGCAGGATCCAGGGGTCCACATGCGAGTGAGCCCACTGTGCGCTGAAATGTTTGAGGCGACCCCCCACCGCCCCTGAGTCTGCTTGTAAGGTCCCAGCGTCATGCTGACGCCTTTGTAGAAGCCGGGGAGGGCTTCTGCTCCTGGGAAGGAGCTGCTTGTTGCAGTCTCTTACCCTTTCCTTTGCCTCGGGGCAAATAGGAATGTCCTTTTGCTCGTTTGTTCTTATAGGAACGAAAGGACTGCGGCTGAAAAGTCTGCGGCTTTTTCTGCTGGGAGGTGACCTGGGGTAAAAAGGTAGATTTTCCGGCCGTTGCCGTGGCCACCAGATCCGATAGACCGACCCCAAATAATTCCTCCCCCTTAAACGGCAATACTTCCATATGTCGTTTGGAATCCGCATCACCTGACCACTGGCGCGTCCATAAACTTCTTCTGGCAGATATGGACATCGCACTTACTCTTGATGCCAGAGTGCAAATATCTCTCTGTGCATCTCGCATATAAAGAAATGCATCCTTTAACTGCTCTATAGTCAGTAAAATACTGTCCCTATCCAGGGTATCAATATTTTCAGACAGTGACTCCGACCAAGCCACGCCAGCACTGCACATCCAGGCTGAGGCGATTGCTGGTCTCAGTATAACACCCGTATGTGTGTATATACTTTTTAATGTATTCTCCAGCCTCCTATCAGCTGGATCCTTGAGGGCGGCCGTATCAGGAGACGGTAACGCCACTTGCTTTGATAAGCGTGTGAGCGCCTTATCCACCCTAGGAGGTGTTTCCCAGCGCGCCCTAACCTCTGGCGGGAAAGGGTATAATGCCAATAACTTCTTTGAAATTAGCAGTTTTCTATCTGGGGTAACCCACGCTTCATCACACACTTCATTCAGTTCCTCTGATTCAGGAAAAACTATCGGTAGTTTTTTCACACCCCACATAATACCCCTTTTTGTGGTACTTGCAGTATCAGAGATATGCAAAGCCTCCTTCATTGCCGTGATCATATAACGTGTGGCCCTACTGGAAAATACGTTTGTTTCTTCACCGTCAACACTGGATTCAGTGTCAGTGTCTGGGTCTGTGTCGACCGACTGAGGTAAAGGGCGTTTTACAGCCCCTGACGGTGTCTGAGACGCCTGGACAGGTACTAACTGGTTTGCCGGCTGTCTCATGTCGTCAACCGACTTTTGTAGCGTGCTGACACTATCCCGTAATTCCATAAACAAAGCCATCCATTCTGGTGTCGACTCCCTAGGGGGTGACATCACCATTACAGGCAATTGCTCCGCCTCCACGCCAACATCGTCCTCATACATGTCGACACACACGTACCGACACACAGCAGACACACAGGGAATGCTCTGATAGAAGACAGGACCCCACTAGCCCTTTGGGGAGACAGAGGGAGAGTTTGCCAGCACACACCCAAGCGCTATAAATATATATAGGGACAACCTTAATAAGTGTGTTCCCTTTATAGCAGCTCAAATATTATAAATATCGCCAATAAGTGCCCCCCCTCTCTGTTTTTACCCTGTTTCTGTAGTGCAGTGCAGGGGAGAGTCCTGGGAGCCTTCCTCGCAGCGGAGCTGGGCAGGAAAATGGCGCTGTGTGCTGAGGAGAATAGGCCCCGCCCCCTTTTCGGCGGGCTTCTTCTCCCGTTTTTTTTGGAACCTGGCAGGGGTTAAATACATCCATATAGCCCCAGGGGCTATATGTGATATATTTTAGCCAGAATAGGTATATTACATTGCTGCCCAGGGCGCCCCCCCCAGCGCCCTGCACCCTCAGTGACCGCTGGTGTGAAGTGTGCGGAGAGCAATGGCGCACAGCTGCAGTGCTGTGCGCTACCTCATGAAGACTGAGACGTCTTCTGCCGCCGGTTTCTGGACCTCTTCTCTATTCGGCATCTGCAAGGGGGTCGGCGGCGCGGCTCCGGTGACCCATCCAGGCTGTACCTGTGATCGTCCCTCTGGAGCTAGTGTCCAGTAGCCTAAGAAGCAAATCCATCCTGCACGCAGGTGAGTTCACTTCTTCTCCCCTAAGTCCCTCGTTGCAGTGAGCCTGTTGCCAGCAGGACTCACTGAAAATAAAAAACCTAACAAACTTTTTCTAAGCAGCTCTTTAGGAGAGCCACCTAGATTGCACCCTGCTCGGACGGGCACAAAAACCTAACTGAGGCTTGGAGGAGGGTCATAGGGGGAGGAGCCAGTACACACCACCTAGTGGTCAAACTTTTAAATTTTGTGCCCTGTCTCCTGCGGAGCCGCTATTCCCCATGGTCCTGACGGAGTCCCAGCATCCACTAGGACGTCAGAGAAACGTTAATATTTTCATCAGTTCTGTTCATTGCTGGACATCCTCATCTCTCATCGTCAGTGACACTCTCTCTTTCCTCAGAAAAACATTTCACCTACTTGTTAACTGCTGTTTTCTGCGTAGCATTATCCCTGAAAACTTGCACTAACAGCTCTCTGATTTCACTTCCACTCTTGCCAAGTTTAACAAAAAATGTAATGTTCGTTCATTGCTCTTATTCAAGCTCCAACATTCTCGCAATTGCACACCAAAACACATAAGAGAAAATAATAGATGCCACTCAGGAGGAGACTACAGTAGATCAACAACAAATTAGCTGTGAAATGCTGATATGCCAAATGTCATGAAATCATACTGAGGTTTCAGTCTAGTGCTGCCACGGCAAGCACATGATGGCAAGTTTAATTGTCAGACCTATAGTTATGAATTTTAGCATAACACATATGTACAGCATTGCAACCTGACATACCTGTTGCCTCTGTTTTGGTCTTGGAACTCAGTGGCTGGTAAAACAATGTCAAACTGAATGGGGGTTCCAGGGACTATTAACTGCTCAGATTCCGGTTCACTGATGGCATCCTCAGTCACATGGCTATCCAGGTCATCTTGTGGTACAGTCTCCCTTAAGCTCTCACTGTACAGACATAATGCACACACAGGAAATTAGCTGTATAATTCTACAATGATCAAAACTGCAATTTAGCTACAGTTCTCATCAGTATTCTCTCCGAGGATATGGAACAAGCTTTTCTTTCCAAATACCTTTGATGTACATTTTCATGTCTTCTGTCAAAGCTAGTGATAGGAGTCACTGCCTGCTGGGCTGTCTGATTTAATCTGATGGCTACAGCCTGTCAGAAGGCAAAGATGATAGACAATATAAACTTATGCCACGATCATGAATTCCTATAAAATGAAGTGACCATTCATAACTAAAATACCTCAGGATTATCTGATAAGTAGATCTGTCTAGAAATGTTATTGATGGCAGAAATCCACTGAAATTGAGAGGAGAAAGAAAAACTTTAATCAACAATTTGCACCCAGCAGAAGAACCGCAAAGACTTTAGGAAGTTTATGAACACTTGAGACTTTTGACTGTATCAGCAATAAAGTAGTTTTTTAATTCTCAACACATTATTTGTATGATTCATTCACCACATCCTGATCATCGATCCCACATACAATACATACATACATACATACATACATAGCTAAGCCCGCCTCTCACTTCTTTTGCTTGCGACTTAATACCTGGGTTTGCAAATTTTGCTTACCTATGCATAGTCAATGAAAACATGCTGGCCTGGTGTTTGCATACTTACAAAATACTCACTTTCACCTACTGTATAAATAACTAAACTTTTGCCACACTGGTAGCCTTTATTCATTTGCCAAGAATTCCTTTAGATGCAATCTAGGGACAGCTGTGCTGATCAATTTGAATTTCACATACGTAAATTATTCATAATACCTGTACTAAGTGTTTGTAAATGAACAGCTGAACAACACCAGTAAACAGGTATTTGAATGTTTACATTTAAATATTGCAACATTTTACACTCCAAGCCTAAAGAACTATACTTTTATCTGAAACGAAGCATGTACCAAAAATTAATTTTCTTCATTGTGCTCCATAGTTTTTTCTCTAAAACAATAACATCCATAACTTAAATCTGTGTTAGGAACGCTGCAAGACCTTTCCGCTTCATCCGCAACTACTCAAATCTATGTCTATAGCTTACCAAAAACATCTGAATTCCCACCTGTACCAATGTTATCTGTCTTTTTAAACTATGAAAAGAAATCCCCAATCTGCTCACTACAGTTCTCTTTTATGCAAACTCATGTATGTTTTTTGATGTAATGATTTGCTTGTAATTGGCACTGCATGTGCGGGGAAGTTGCTCAGTGTACCAGTTTATTATTGCATGCTGTCTGGTGTTTACCTCCTTTGATCGTTTGGCCATTTGTGGTCAGGTGTACTATATCTTTACATTTAGTGAGGTGTAGTTGTGGTGTAAAAGGACAGAGTGTGATTCCTGATTAATAAAAACAATAAACAAATACCAAACACAGAGCAACATCACCAAACAGGTAATTTCCACTTTAAACTTGTAATTTTTTTTGTACTGTCTGGACATGGCTACTAATAACAGATGCAAAGACAAAATTCTTAAAGCTGTGTGCAAATGCTAGGAGCTTAGGAGACAAAATTCCAGAGTTAATTGCGATAATGACAAGGGATAACCTGGATATTGTTGCAGTTACAGAGTCATGGTGCAATGAGAATCATGACTGGGACATAGCTATACCAGGTTACAATTTATTTAGGAAGGATAGAATGGGAATAGGAGGAGGGGTAGCAATGTATGTGGAAAAAAAGCATAAATGCTACTTTATTACAAAATATTGAAGACAAAACTGAGGCCCTTTGGGTCACCATAGAAACCAGGGAGAAGGACATTATTCGCATTGGGGTGATCTATAGACCATCAGGCCAGGGGCGGAATTTGGACAGGAACCTATTGTTGGACATCACTAAAATGGCTTTAAAGGGAGAAGTCATAATCATGGGAGACTTTAATTTACCTGATTTAAATTGGGAGGGGTCTTTTGCAAGTTCAGCTACAAGTGGTAAATTTCTAAATACCTTACAGGGAGCATCTCTTAAGCAATTGGTGAGGGAGCCCACTCGCAAAGACTCAATATTAGATTTCTCGTTCATCCTAGGGGATGCTGGGGACTCCAAAAGGACCATGGGGGGTATAGACGGGATCCGCAGGAGACATGGGCACTTTAAGACTTTAAATGGGTGTGAACTGGCTCCTCCCTCTATGCCCCTCCTCCAGTCCTCAGTTAGATTCTGTGCCCAGAGAGGCTGGACACACACTAGGGGAGCTCTACAGAGTTTCTCTAGAAAAGACTTATGTTAGGTTTATTATTTTCAGGGAGCACTGCTGGCAACAGGCTCCCTGCTTCGTGGGACTGAGGGGAGAGAAGCAGACCTACTTCTGTGAGTTTAAAGGCTCTGCTTCTTAGGCTACTGAACCCCATTAGCTCCAGAGGGTGCGATCACTTGGTGCGCCTAACTGCTCGTACCCGGAGCCGCACCGCCGTCCCCCTCACAGAGCCTGAAGAGAGAAGCCAAGTGAGTAGCAGAAGCAAGAAGACTTCAGAGGCGGCAGAAGACTTCTGATGTGTCGCGCTGCGCGCCATTGTTCCCACACACCAATGGCACTATATGGGTGCAGGGCCCTGGGCAGCAATTAAACCTCATTTTGGGCACTGGCATGACAGTATACAGTGCATAGGCACTGTATACAGACCCCCGCCAGTATAAATAAAAGCGGGACTCAAGCGCGCCATGTAGGGGGCGGGGCTTCGTCCTCCAGCTCTAATCCGCGCCATTTTCTCTTCACAGCAAGCTGCAGAGACGCTGGTCCTGGCCCTTCACTTATGTCTCAAGTAACAGGGTGCAAAAGAGGGGGTGGGGTCGGGGGGCACAGCATATTTGGGGTAGTATTGATTTACTTATAAAAGCGCTGCTAGGTCTGGGGTTTTGTAAATTCTTTCAGACCTGCTGGGTGTGAGCTGGCAAACTCCCTTTCTGTCTCTCTGAAGGTCCTTACTGTGGGTCTGTCCCCTATAGCTCAGTGTGATTGTGGGTGTCGGTACACGTGTGTCGACATGTTTGAGGCTGGATGCTCTTCTCAGGATGAGGCTGGTGCGGGGGCAGAACAGAATGTGGGAGTGACTCCGTCGGCACCGCCGACTGCTGATTGGGTGGATATGTGGAATGTTTTAAATGCAAGTGTGGCTTTGTTGCATAAGAGATTAGACAAATCTGAGTCTCAGAACCAAGTATGGAGACAATCCATGGGAGATGTTTTGTCACAAACTCAGGACTTCAGGGTCACAGAAACGTACGTTTACCCAGATGGCAGATACAGATACCGATACGGACTCCAGTGTCGACTATAATGATGCCAAGTTGAATCCCAAACTGGCTAAGAGCATTCAGTACATGATTGTGGCTATAAAGGATGTGTTACATATCACTGAGGACCCCGCTGTCCAAGACGAGGGTCTGTATGTTTAAAGGAAAGAAACCTGAGGTAACGTTTCCTCCCTCTCATTAACTTAACGCTATTTTAGAAAAGGCTTGGGAAGCTCCTGACAAAAAGTGGCTGATTCCCAGGAGGATTTCTATGGCATACCCGTTTCCCTCTGAGGATAGGTTAGGGTGGGAGTCATCTACCACGGTGGACAAAGCTCTAGCGCGATTGTCCAAGAAGGTGGCGCTACCGTCCCCTGACACGGCAGCCCTTAAAGATCCTGCAGATCGTAAACAGGAAACTACTTTGAAATCTATTTATGTCACTACAGGTACGCTGCTTAGGCCGGCCGTAGCATCAGCATGGGTGAGTAGCGCGATTGAAAAATGGGCAGATAACTTGTCATCTGACATAGACACCCTGGATAGGGATAGCGTGCTTTTGACGCTGGGTCATATCAAGGACGCTGCAGTCTATCTAAGGGAGGCTGCAAGAGATATTGGCCTCTTGGGATCAAGGGCCAATGCCATGGCAATCTCGGCTAGGAGGGCGTTGTGGACTCATCAATGGAATGGTGATGCCGATTCCTAAAAGGCTATGGAGGCTCTGCCCTATAAAGGTGGAGTTTTGTTTGGTGAAGGCCTCGCAGACCTGATTTCTACATCTACCGCGGGTAAGTCTTCATTTGTTATCCGGCGCTGTGATTTGTAGATCCGCCAGGGAAATACTGGTCTGACTCACTTCCGGAGTAATGTTAGTTATATCCGGATAATATGTGGGTAAAAAAAAGGATTTTTTCTATGTAATAATATGTAAATTAAAAAGGTGTTTTTACTGTACTTCACTATACAAACCCTTTTTTTTTACCCACATATTATCCGGATATAACTAACATTACTCCGGAAGGGAGTTAGACCAGTATTTCACTAACGGATCTACAAATCACAGCGCCGGATAAGTGATACCTATTGTTGTTCTGTGCATGTTCTGGTGGAGGTTGGAGGAATCCTCCTGATTTGGTATTCACATATTTGGCTGCATAGTGGTACTTTTTAGCGCACCATACCATAGTGTCACATCTTTCTTTGTACACAAGTCTTCATTTCTGCCTTTTGTCCCTATACAGCAGAAGAAAACGCCTCACTATCAGATGCAGTCCTTTCTGTCTAATAAATTCAAGAAAGGACGAGGGTCCTCCTTCCTTGCTGCTAGAGGCAAGGGGAGGGGAACAAGGTCGCCAGCTGTGGCAAGCTCCCAGGAGCAGAAGTCCTCCCCGGCTTCTGCTAAGTCCACCGCATGATGCTGGGGCTCCCATGCGGGAGTCAGCACCGGTGGGGGCGCGTCTTCAGCTCTTCAGTCAGGTCTGGGTTCACTCGGGCCTAGATCCTTGGGTGCTGGAAATTGTGACCCAAGGATACAAATTGGAGTTTCAAGACGTGCCCCCACACCGATTTTTCAAATCGGCCTTGCCAGCTTCTCTTCCGGAAAGGGAGGTAGTGTGTGCTACAATACACAAGCTGTGTCAGCAGCAAGTCATTGTCGCGGTACCCCCGTCACAACGGGGGGAAGGGTTTTATTCAAGCCTGTTCGTGGTCCCGAAGCCGGATGGCTCGGTCAGACCGATTCTGAACTTAAAATCCCTCAATCTGTTTTTAAAAAGGTTAAAATTCAAGGTGGAATCTCTCCGAGCAGTGATCTCCAGTCTGGAAGGGGGGATTTCATGGTGTCAGTCGACATAAAGGATGCTTACCTGCATGTCCCCATATATCCTCCTCATCAGGCGTACCTGAGGTTCGCTGTTTAGGATTGTCATTACCAGTTTCAGACGTTGCCGTTTGGTATTTCCACGGCCCTGAGGATTTTCACCAAAGTAATGGCGGAAATGAGGGTGCTCCTGCGCAAGCAAGGGGTCACAATTATCCCGTACTTGGACGATCTCCTGATAAAGGCGATATCAAAGGAGCAGTTGCTGAAAAACGTTGCGCTCTCCCTGACGGTTCTGCAACAACATGGCTGGCTCCTAAATTTGCCAAAGTCACAGTTGATTCCGACAACACGGCTGTCGTTCTTGGGCATGATTCTGGACACGGAACTACAGAGAATTTTTCTCCCGTTCGAAAAAGCTCTGGAAATCCAGAACATGGTCAAGGGAATTCTGAAACCGGCAAGAGTGTCGATTCATCAATGCACTCGAGTGCTGGGGAAGATGGTGGCGGCTTACGAGGCCATCCCGTTTGGCAGGTTTCATGCCAGAGTTTTCCAGTGGGACCTGTTGGACAAGTGGTCCGGGTCCCATCTACACATGCACCGGAAGATATGCCTATCTCCCAGGGCCAGGATTTCTCTCATGTGGTGGCTCCAAAGTTCTCACCTCCTAGAAGGTCGCAGGTTCGGGATCAAAGATTGGATCCTGGTGACCACGGATGCGAGTCTCCGAGGTTGGGGAGCGGTCACACAGGGGGAAAATTTCCAGGGAAAATGGTTGAGCAAAGAAGCTTGTCTACATATAAACATTCTGGAATTAAGGGCCATTTACAACGGCCTGGTACAAGCGGAACATCTGCTTCGCGGCCTACCCGTCCTGATTCAGTCGGACAACATAACAGCGGTGGCGCACATAAACCGCCAAGGCGGAACAAGGAGCAGAGCGGCGATGTCGGAGGCCACAAGGATTCTTCGCTGGGCGGAAAAACATGCAAGCGCTCTGTCAGCTGTCTTCATTCCAGGCGTGGACAACTGGGAAGCAGACTTCCTCAGCAGACACGATCTCCATCCAGGAGAGTGGGGTCTTCATCAAGAGGTCTTTGCAGAAGGAACGAGTCGTTGGGGACATCCTCAAATAGACATGATGGCGTGTCGCCTCAACAAGAAGCTTCAGACATATTGTTCCAGGTCAAGGGACCCTAAAGCGATAGCAGTGGATGCACTGGTCACACCGTGGGTGTTTCAGTCGGTCTATGTGTGCCCTCCACTTCCACTCATCCCAAAGATGATAAGGATCATCAGAAGAACAGGGGTTCAGACGATACTCGTTGTTCCAGATTAGCCACGGAGGGCCTGGTATCCGGATCTTCAGGAATTACTCATAGGAGGTCCCTGGCCTCTTCCTCTAAGAGAGGATCTATTACAGCAGGGGCCGTGCGTGTTCCAAGACTTACCGCGGTTGCGTTTGACGGCATGGCGGTTGAACGCCAAATCTTAGCTCGGAAGAGTATTCCCGGAGAGGTCATCCCCTCTCTACTAGAAGCTAGAAAGGAGGTAACGGCGAAGCATTACCACCGTATTTGGAGAAAATGTGTGTCTTGGTGCGAATCCAAGAAGGCCCCTACGGAAGAATTTCAGCTGGGTCAGTTTCTCCATTTTTTGCAAGCTGGCGTGGAGGCGGGCCTACAGTTGGGATCTATTAAACTGCAGATTTCGGCCTTATCAATTTTCTTTCAAAGAGAATTGGCCTCGCTTCCAGAAGTACAGACTTTCGTGAAGGGCGTGCTGCACATCCAACCTCCATTTGTGCCCCCAGTGGCACCATGGGACCTTAACGTGGTGTGACAATTCCTTACGTCACATTGGTTTGAACCTTAACAAAAGGTTGAGCTGAAATTTCTCACTTGGAAAGTGGTCATGCTATTGGCCTTGGCGTCCGCAAGGCGGGCGTCGGAATTGGCGGCTTTGTCTCACAAAAGCCCCTATTTGGTTTTCCATGTGGATAGAGCGGAGTTGAGGACTCGTCAACAATTCCTCCCAAAGGTGGTTTCTTCATTTCACATGAACCAACCTATTGTAGTTCCTGTGGCTTCTGAAGCCTTGGGTGATTCAAAGTCTCTCGATGTGGTCAGAGCTTTGAAAATTTATGTAGCCAGATCGGCTCGTATCAGGAAAACTGAGGCGCTGTTTGTCCTGTATGCTTCCAACAAGATTGGGGCTCCTGCTTCTAAGCAGACTATTGCACGCTGGATTTGTAATACGATTCAGCATGCTCATTCTACGACTGGTTTGCTGTTACCGAAATCGGTAAAAGTCCATTCCACTAGGAAGGTGGGCTCGTCTTGGGCGGCTGCAACTTTGCCGAGCAGCTACTTGGTCGGGTTCAAACACTTTTGCAAAATTCTGCAAGTTTGATACCCTGGCTGATGAGGACCTCATGTTTGCTCAATCGGTGCTGCAGAGTCATCCGCACTCTCCCGCCCGGTCTGGAGCTTTTGTATAGACCCCATGGTCCTTTTAGAGTCCCCAGCATCCTCTAGGACGAATGAGAAAATAGGATTTTAATACCTACCGGTAAATCCTTTTCTCTTAGTCCGCAGAGGATGCTGGGCTCCCGTCACAGTGCGGACTCTATCTGCAGTACTTGTTATTAGTTATTGCTTTGGTTAAACAAAGGTTGTGTTTTGGTTCATTCAGCCTGTTGATGATTTTTTTGGTTCATGCTGTTAACTGGTTAGTTGAATACCATGTTGTACGGTGTGTTGTGGTGTGGGCTGGTATGTCTCACCCTTGGTTAACAAAAATCCTTTCCTCGAAATGTCCGTCTGCCTGGGCACAGTTCCTATAACTGAGGTCTGGAGGAGGGGCATAGAGGGAGGAGCCAGTTCACACCCATTTAAAGTCTTAAAGTGCCCATGTCTCCTGCGGATCCCGTCTATACCCCCCATGGTCCTTTTGGAATCCCCAGCATCCTCTACGGACTAAGAGAAAAGGATTTACCGATAGGTATTAAAATCCTATTTTAATTCTTACAAATGGTGACAGGATATCAGACATATATGTGGGTGAGCACCTGGGATCCAGTGATCATCAAGCAGTATGGTTTAGTATAAAGACAGGATCGAACTCCTGTCACAAAAAAAAAAAGGTGTTGGATTTTAGAAATGCTGACTGCAAAAATGAGGAGATTTTAAGTGATTAATTGGCGGACTGGAGGAACTTGGAAGGGGTGCAGGAGAGGTGGGAAAAACTAAAAAGTGCAATACTAAGGGCAACAAGACCATTGTATCAAAAGGGTTAGGAAAAGTACCAGGAAAAGGAATCCAATGTGGTTCACAAAAGTAGTATCAACTAGTGTGAAAGCAAAAAAGATGGCTTTTAGGAAATACAAACAGACTCAAAATAATAACGAGGTGTATCTTGACATACAGAAGAATGCTAAGAAAGCTCGGTAGGGCAGTAGATAAAGGGGGCAAAACTTTTTTTTAAGTATATAAGTGAAAGGAGAAAATCAAATGGAGGAATAAAACACTTAAGACACATAGTGAGCATTTGGTGGAGGGAGACAAGGCAATAGCATATCACCTAAATAATTATTTTTGCTCAGTATTTACTACAAAAGGAGCAGGGAAGGGGCCACAGTTAAGTTGCAAGGACATTCATAAAAATAAGGTAGATGAAAGTACATTTACAGAGAAGGTACTAACAGAACTGTCAAAATTAAAAGTAGATAAATCAATGGGGTCAGCTGGAATACACCCAAGGATACTAAAAGAGCCAAAAGATGTGCTAGTGACACCATTAACAGAATTATTTAACCAGTCACTAAATGCAGGTGCCATTCCAGAAGACTGGGAAAGAGCAAATATAGTTCCACTGCACAAAAGTGGAAGCAAGGAAGACGCAAGTAACTACAGACCAGTAAGCCTTACATCTGTAGTAAGGAAAATAATGGAAAAACTATTAAAAGAAAGAATTGTGGAATATCTTAAATCAAACAACTTACAGGATCCAAAACAGCATGGATTTACTGGTGGGAGATCATGCCAAACAAATCTTATTGACTTTTTTTTACTCTGTGACGAAAATAATAGATCAAGTGGGAGCTGTAGATGTAGCATATCTAGACTTTAGTAAGGCATTTGACACTGTCCCACATCACAGACTGCTAAATAAACTTGAAAGCGTGGGGGTGGATTATAAAACAGTTAAATGGATAAGAACCTGGTTGCAGGACAGGAAACAGACAGTTGTAGTAAATGGAGTGCAATCTATGGAGGGAAATGTTACCAGTGGAGTACCCCAGGGATCTGTACTTGGACCAGTTCTCTTTAATATCTTTGTTGGTGACATTGCAAATGGTATTGAAGGGAAAGTATGCCTTTTTTGCAGGTGATACAAAGATACACAACAGGGTAGACAAACCGGGAGGGGTAAAACAAATGATTGATGACCTAGGTAGGCTTGAGAAATGGTCAAGAATGTGGCAACTACAGTTTAATGCTAAAAAATGCTAAATCATGCACTTGGGTTTCAAGGTATAGTATCAAGGGTACTATAATGGAAACTACTGAGGAGGAAAGGGATTTAGGAGTCACTATTTCAAGTGACTTAAAGGCAGGAAAGCAATGCAACAAAGCAATGAGAAAGGCAAGTCAGATGCTTGGTTGCGTAGGGAGAGGAATCAGTAGCAGGAAAAAAAGAAGTAATAATGCCACTGTATAGGTCATGGTACGGCCCCATCTGGAATACTCTGTCTAGTTCTGGAGACCATATCTCCAGAAGGACATAAATACATTAGAGAGTGTACAAAGAAGGGCAACTAAAATGGTGCATGGCCTACATCACAAAACTTACCTGGAAAGGCTAAAAGATCTTAACATGTATAGTTTGGAGGAAAGAAGGGAAAGGGGGGACATGATAGAAACTTTCAAATATACCAAGGGTTTTAAAGCTCAGGAGGGAAACATTCTTCAAAGGAAGAGAAGTATTAGAACTCAAGGACATACACTGAAACTGGAGGGATGCAGGTTCAGGGGAAATTTAAGGAAAAATTACTTCACAGAAAGGGTAGTGGATAAGTGGAATAGCCTCCAATCAGAGGTGGTAGAGGCTAAGACGGTAGAGCAATTTAAACATGCTTGGGATAGTCATATGAATATTCTTACAAAGAATTAAGGTTCAAAAAGAGTTGAGAGTACCTAAAGGATAAAAAAAAGGGGCAGACTAGATAGGCCAAGTGGTTCTTATTTGCCGTCAAATTCTATGTTTCTATGTTACACACACTTATAAACAATTTTTGCTGGAAGCCAATCAACCTACCAGTTTATATTTGGATTATGGGAGGAAATCGGAGCACCCAGAGGAAACCCTCACGAGCACAGGGAGAATATACAAACTCCACACAATCAGGGCCATGGTGGGAATTGTACCCACAACCTCATTGCTGTGAGGCAGTAATGCTAACCATTACACCATCTGTACTGCCCTAAAAGCACTATTAGGAGGATATACAATTTATCTATCTAATTTACCTATCTAATAGACAGAGAAAAACAGACACCCAACTGACTTTTCAAACATTTGAATTCCCCCCTTAGTGTACTCTACCCTACGGGATTAGGATGCTAACATACTGTACAATATTCCTAATATCAATAGGCAATAATGAACTTCTAACACGTCCATTTGCGTCAGTGTACACTACTGGTTTTATGTTGCTTTGTCTGCGGGACTTAGACGCTTACATATTCCTAAAGTACTGTAAATGGACAATATATGCTGTACTATTTGCGTCTGTACTGTATATACTGAATTAAATAATGCAGCGTAATGAGACGCTGTATATACTGTATGCAGCGTAACGAGACGCACTAGTAAAGTAGTCCTTACTATATATTTCAGTATTGTATTTTACGGGAGACCACACGCATGCGCAGTGGTGATTGTAAAAACGAGATCTGGTGGATGATCGCAGGTATTACACGTAAAGGTAACGCCAAACGCTCTGTCTGCCTCCGTGCGATTAGATACGCCTCTCTGTGACTAGGCGCGCCTCCCTACGCCCCGGTACGCTGCGTATGCTCGATCGGGACAAATGCCTCAGCCAGTCAAGATAAAGGTGGCTACATCTGTATCTATCATTTAAATGACATAGAATAGATTGTAAAATCCACACAAAGACAAATAGTCTTAACCTGGTATTGTGGAATCAAAACAATATTGTTCAACTCATTTCCTAACTACATATTTCTTCCTCTTGGAAAACACATCCATAGAAACTATTCTTAAAATGTATGTAACCTTTGGGTATGCATTCAAATCACCAAATTCAAGATTTATGGATTTGTTCATTTTATATGTTTCTTATCCAAGAGTGATGTGGACTGCATCCCCGAACCTCAATCATACTGACATCCAGGCTTGTTCAAGAATTACCAGAGCTGACAAATATTCATTGGGGGCTACTGGACATGACCTTCAATTCCTTCAGGCATTTCAAATTTGTTTGAATTAAGGTAACATTTAAGCAATTTGAAGAGATTTCTTCACACTTGTAGACAAGTTGGGTACGAAATATTGACAGTCATAATGTCAATTTTGGCCATGTCAACAGTCATTATGTAGACAGTGATTAAATATCCACGTTAGAATGTCAACATCTTCTCCTGTCGACTGCAGCAACTCCAGCAATGTCTTCTGGGTCCCAGCCGTCATGTGATGATCACTTCCTGGTCAGACCTGCGGTCCTCCAGTGTTCCAGTAAGTATATTTCCTTTATCCCTAACCTTATGCTGCTCGCCACTTCCTAATCCTAATGTCGACATTTCACCTGTCGACATGTTGTCTGTCAACATTTTAACAGTGTCAACTAGGATGGCCAATCACGGGATCAGCGGGATCCTGGGATTTAGGCCAAAAATAGGTTGGGATTCAAAGCTCCAATCCCGGGGATTGCGGGATCAGGTGGCCCTTTGTGTTTTTAATGCCGGGCAGCGTTGAGCGTCCTCCCTCCTCCCGTCTACCCCTGCGCAGCATGACCTCTGACTCTGAGGTCACGCTGCGCAGTCACCCGCCCATCAGTCACCGCCGAGCCCCAAGGAAAGCCGCCACCGAGTCAGAAGAAGTTCCCCACCCGCCCGCGCAATTTGATGAGTTTTGTGTGCGGTGCGGACACATAAGAAGAAAGCCAATCCCAGGTATCCCGGGATTGACCATTTTTTAATCACGATACCTGGGATTGAAAAAATGGCCCGAGATTGGCCACCATTGGGATTTCCACTGACAAAAACACCGGGTTGAGGTGTGTTCACGTGTAAAAACACAGGATTTTTAAGTCAGTGAAAAACGGGTAGTATTGTGTCTATTCTCCTCTTTAGTTCGTACAACTGCTAAGAGAAGAGATGTTACAGTCTTCCACATAAATAAGCTAGTCATACAGATAAGCCTTGTTTGGTTAGTATTGCGGCATTCTCCACATGAAGCAATAACAAGCGAACTGTACTGTCCCAATATGTAGTACAGAGTCTTACAACAATCTGTAGTAGTATATTACATGCAGCAGACTTCACACAAAAGCCATTCCTTTAGTTTGAATAGATGTGTTAACCACATGCAATTCACAACAGGATAATTCTGGAATCAATCTGTTACTGTTTCTTACAGTATTTCACAGCAGCTGCATTTTATTGAATGACAGCAACTGCTTCTTAATTATCTACACCCGCAATGTGTTTTACAGTGCCTTGCTAAAGTATTCACCCCCCTTAGCTTTTTACCTATTTTGTTACATTACAACCTATAATTTTATTTTATTTTTATCTGAATTTTATGTGATGGATCTGCGTAAAATAGTCAAAGTTGATGAAGTGAAGCCCCTCAAAAGTTCTGGTGCAACCAATTACCTTCAGAAGTCACTTAATTAGTTAAATGAAGTCCACCTGTGTGCAATCTAAGTGTCACATGATCTGTCAGTATAAACACACCTTTTCTGAAAGGCCCCAGAGCTGCAACACCACTAAGCAAGAGGCATCACAGCATGAAGACAAAGGGGCTGTCCAAACAAGTCAGGGACAAAGTTGTTGAGAAGTACAAGTCAGGGTTGGGTTATAAAAAAATATCCAAATCTTTGATGATCCCCCAGAGCACCATCAAATCCATCATCTTCAGATGGAAAGAACATGGTACCACAACAAACCTGCCAAGAGAGGGCCGGCCACCAAAACTCACAGACTGGGCAAGGAGGGCATCAGAGAGGCAGCACAGAGACCAAAGGTAACCCTGAAGGAGATGCAGAGTTCCACAGCAGAGACTGGTGTATCTGCGTATGTGACCACAATAAGCCGTACACTCCATAGAGCTGGGCTTTATGGAAGAGTGGCCAGAAAAAAGCCATTACTTAGTGTTAAAAATAAGAAGGCACGTTTTGAGTTTGCCAAAAGGCATGTGGACGACTCCCCAAATGTATAGAGGAAGGTGCTCTGGTAAGATGAGACCAAAACGTAATTTTTCGGCCACCAAGGAAAACGCAAGATTTTGTCTGGCGCAAATCCAACACATCCCATCACTCCAAGAACACCATCCCTACAGTGAAACATGGTGGTGGCAGCATCATGCTGTGGGGATGTTTTTTAGCAGCAGGGACTGGTTAACTGTTCTGAGTCGAGGGAAAGATGGATGGTGCTAAATACAGGGATAATCTTGAGCAAGACCTGTTTCAGTCTGCCTATGATTTGAGACTGGGACAGAGGGTTCACCTTCCAGCAGGACAATGACCCGACGCATACTGTTAAAGCAACACTCAAGTTGTTTAAGGGGAAACATTTAAATGTGTTGGAATGGCCTAGTCAAAGCCCAGATCTCAATCCAATTGAGAATCTGTGGTCAGACTTGAAGATTGCTGTTCACAAGCGGAAACCATCCAACATGAAGGAACTGGAGCAGTTTTGCCTTGAGGAATGGGCAAAAATTCCAGTGGCAAGCTCATAGAGGCTTATGCAAAGGGACTTGCAGCTGTAATTGCAGCAAAAGGTGGCTCTACAAAGTACTGACTTTAGGCGGTTGAATAGTTATGCACGCTGAAGTTTTCTGTTATTTTGTCCTATTTGTTGTTTTCTTCACAGTAAAAAAACAAAAAAAAACAAAACATCTTCAAATTTGTAGGCATGTTTTGTGAATGAAATGACGCAAACCATCAAACAATCCATTTTAATTCCAGGTTGTGAGGCAACAAAACATGAAAAATGCAAAGGGGGGGTGAATACTATAAATGTTAAATGGTATACGTGTGAAAAGAAATATAGTTCTTTTTTGACAAACAGCGCTTCAATATTTTTAGTTTGCTTTGTTCCAGCTGTAATTCGGTTTTAACAATTTGTTAAAATCAGAAAATGTTCTCGATGTGGGGTATTTTCACCAGATTTAATTCTGTCGCAGTGTAGTATACTTTTAAAATAACCGCTGAAAAACAATCTTTGCCCAGAAACAGCTAGTACCTTAACTTGTCCCTTATGTATACATACTTTTATACACCATTAAATAACCACTACACTTTGTACAAACACAATAATCAAAATAAATAAATAAATGAATAAATAAAATACTAGAATAAAAAACCCACAAACCCTGGGGAAAATTACCTCCTCATATTCCTTTTTTCCTTCTGCTTGGAGAATGAGGCTCCTGGAAAAAGCAGCATAGTATACATATTATTCTATACCCAAAACACTGCCTACTAATATATTTAGACCATCCTCTCAAGTCATTTTCACCTAAATTGTTATTTTTGGGGGCCTCATTTTTGTTGTAAGCACATCAGTAATTTTACAGTATCATTAGTAATATATTAGCATATATGTGCACAGTATTAAGCTCCCAATATGAAAGAACATGTCCAGAAATGTGCAACTCCCTGATCAGCCTGGTCTACTCCTTACATTTTATGGCGCACATATTTGTTACCCTTATATTTGCTTCAATAACCCTTGTGGTATGTGGGTTAATCTGAAGGGGATGTAAATAACGCCTACCCAACCCATCTGAAGGGTGTTCTGGATTACACATGTGATGTATTCAAAGAGCATATGCGGCCTTTGAAAAGTATCAGGTTCCTTACCACAGATTCACACCAAACATGTCAAAAAAAAGTTAGGTGCCTCTGGCAGTTAAGTGCTTGTGTAAATCAGTAGGACCGCTGCTACACACTGTCCAATAAGACATCAAGGGGTGCCTCTAAAATGTTCACACAAATATTTTACGGTCTGAAGAGAGAAAACAAACATTGGGAATTCTTACGATCTGCCAGAGGGAGAAGTGATTTGGAAGCAGTAGCGTCTGTCCTCACAGTCCACTGCCATGACGGAACAATTGTCCAGATCCTGAATAAGGCCACCAGCCACTTCGCCTCGGTGCTGACACATTAGGTTTCCCCCTTGTGTAAAGAAATACAATCTTTCCCAAGTTGTGGTAACCAAGCCAGTTTTACTGAAAGGTATATAAAAACAAAAAAATAACTACTTATGAAGTGTGATAGTAATAATAACATTTCATTCTATCTACAGTACTTATTGTACATGTTTTCTGTTTTATTAGTCAATTTCTTTGTTTGATCTTTTCAATAATAACATGCTGTAGTAAGAATGTAGGTGGCCACATACACACACACACGCGCACGTGTTCTAGTAGATATTTCAAGCTCCCTGAAGCTTCTCATTGCATTTACATGTGGTGAATGCAAAATACAGAAATGAAGAATTGCAAAGAAATGCTGCTGCAACCTTCTGTAATGTAGAATGCATTTATATAAACTGCTGCAACCTTCTGTAATGTAGAATGCATTTATATAAGCTGCTGCAACCTTCTGTAATGTAGAATGCATTTATATAAGCTGCTGCAACCTTCTGTAATGTAGAATGCATTTATATAAGCTGCTGCAACCTTCTGTAATGTAGAATGCATTTATATAAGCTGCTGCAACCTTCTGTAATGCAGAATGCATTTATATAAGCTGATGCAACCTTCTGTAATGTAGAATGCATTTATATAAGCTGCTGCAACCTTCTGTAATGTAGAATGCATTTATATAAGCTGCTGCAACCTTCTGTAATGCAGAATGCATTTATATAAGCTGCTGCAACCTTCTGTAATGCAGAATGCATTTATATAAGCTGCTGCAACCTTCTGTAATGCAGAATGCATTTATATAAACTGCTGCAACCTTCTGTAATGTAGAATGCATTTATATAAGCTGCTGCAACCTTCTGTAATGTAGAATGCATTTATATAAGCTGCTGCAACCTTCTGTAATGTAGAATGCATTTATATAAGCTGCTGCAACCTTCTGTAATGTAGAATGCATTTATATAAGCTGCTGCAACCTTCTGTAATGCAGAATGCATTTATATAAACTGCTGCAACCTTCTGTAATGTAGAATGCATTTATATAAGCTGCTGCAACCTTCTGTAATGTAGAATGCATTTATATAAGCTGCTGCAACCTTCTGTAATGTAGAATGCATTTTAAAAAAACAAAAAAAAACAGTTGGTATAAGATCTTAGAAAGGTAATTCACTTGTTTGTTTTATGTTAATTGCACAATGAAAATCATTCTTATGTAAAGTAAAGTGGTCAGTCAACAAAAATGGGAAAACTTTATATAACAGATCAAAAACACAATATAAACTGAATGAATATAGTCAAGGTTTCAACAGAATGTTAATTTGTACCCTTAATCTTAGTAGTACCAATCTTGGAGGTACTCCTACTGCCCTTGAGGTCCACTGAACTGGGTATCTGCGGTCAGATGGCATGAGCATAACACAGTTAAGGATTTGTTAGTATTAATGATTAAGCTTACAAGTATCTCTCCCACCTATGATAAGAATTTCCCCAAAGATCAGTCACTGAGAATGAACCAATTTACAAATCTGTAATGGCCAATGGCATGTAATCTTCTTTCTGCGGATGGAGCATTCCCAGTCACATCAAAGAGAATGGAGCAGGGAGCACACCAACTTCAGTCAGTAAGGCCTTTGTATCAAATCAAGAACATACATTTTTAGTTGGAAAACCTGTATACATTCTCTAGGCCTATAATTATATAGTCATGTTCTTGTATAGCACAGAACTGAAAATAGTAAACTTTAAGGTCTACAGGTGGGAGGGATAATATAGGAACTCTAATCGCTTCCTCCTGTGTAGTTAGACCTGTAGTTTACTTTCTTTAGTTCTGTGCTATACAAGACCATCACAATATTATAGAGTATGTTCTACCCCCCAAAACTCTAACCCTCTCCGCAGCCTGACCCTAACCATGTCCGTATCCGTCCCCACTCCCGCAGCCTAAGGCTAAACCTAACCTCCCTTCACACAGCCTAAACCTGACTCTTCCAACCCCAATCCTCACCCTGCGGCCTGACCCTATGGGGCCCTAGCATATTCAGGATGCCGTCAGTCGGCATTCCGGCGCTGCCATTTTAAACCACATCGGCATTCCGGACGTCGACATTCCGACTACCGGCATCCCAAACGCCAGTATGCGGACCATATCCCGCTTAACCCTAGTCACTATGTTTTGTGCACAGTATACATTTTCCAGTTTTTCAAGTGAATGACTGCTTTACCTTCTCATGTTCAGATAGCCAGCCTTCTGAATGAGGTTTCGGTTGATAACAGGGGAGGAAACATCAGAATCCGGTGTATACATGGCATCACTACCAGATAGTAGATCCTGCTGAGAAATTCTCATGGCCTCTGCTTCTCTGTCCAACTCTCCTTGTATCCTAAAAGTGCAGGAAATCACCATTTACAGTTCCTCTGTTACTTCTAGCTTCATCAAATCTCATGTCAGCGATTTCCTACTTCCTGTGGCTACAATGTGTATGCACAGTATGCAAAACATTCAGTAACGTCTCCATACAGTATGTTACAGAAAATAACCCTGGACTACACAATGCAGTTATAGCATTATCTGGGTTTATGTTACATACCCATACAACCCACTAAGAACCTAGCAATCTGGGGAAACATTATGTAACAGGTTGCATCTATCCTTGTGTATCAATACCTATTTCCCTATAGATTGTAAGCTTGCAAGCAGGGCCTTCCTACCGCTATGTCTGTCTTTGCCCTGTTTTGTTCTATAACTGTAGTTCTAATTGTAAAGCGCAACGGAATATGCTGCGCTATATAAGAAACTGCTAATAAATAAATAAATAAATAAATAAATAAATAAAATACCCACTTTTACTAAACTTTATTTATAAAGGTAAACGTGTAAACATTTTATGTAGTCATGTATGCTGTGAAAACAGAGCACATGTACATTTATTACAATATAGTAACATACAGGGGAGTGATAAAGTTCATGTTTTAGGTAACTGACCAGTAAAGTCAGATATGAAGGTGCAATTTGTTAAGTGCCCAGCAATGATGAATATAACCACTACCCATTTGGCTTCTCTGTGATTCTGTATAAAAACAAAGAGCTTTAGTGAGGAGATGTCCTCAGGATACAGTATAAAGACACAGGGAAATTAAATAGTCAAGCATACTGGAGGAATAAATCCGATAAAATCGCCAGACTACCTTTATCTTACTTTACTTATCTTCTATTGAAGTTTTTTCTCACTTGTATTGTATTGTTTATTGTATTGTTTACAATAATTATACTTATAAAACAGTACAGCGGTTGTTCTTATATATTTTTTTTAAACAACTTTATGGACAGGTATACAACAATAAAACAAAAACAGATACTCGGGTGTTCAGGAAAGAAGACATAAGGATATAGACATCGGGCATCAAAATTGTAATATGGAGAATGAGGAGCACAGTTGACTGAAGACAAGAGTATAAGAAATTAAGCCTGATACTCCACTAATGCCTAAAAGACATAAAATAACAAAACTAATTATGGAGTGAGGAATCAACTGAACCCAGTTCGGAAAGGGGCGCCAGAATTTCTAAGTTATACCAGGATGTGGTATTGAAACTCCTTCTCAAAGCCTCTTTGAAAAGGGGAAAGACAGTCTGAACATAAGGAAGCCTGATGTCGAAAAAATTATTTTTCCTTATGTAAAGACCTCTCAGTCCAGTCCATTAAAAATAATAATGATATTCTGGGGTGCAATAATGCTATAGGTAATGGATCTGGGGAGATCCATTGTGACAGTATGGGTTTTTTTTAGTAGCCGCTGCCAGTTTTATGAATAATAAATGGTTACCCTGGGACAATGTGTTTGTGTATTCCTTAGAGTATATCCCCCAAAAAGCCCAGGTTTTATTAACATGGAACGGAATTTTCAGGCAATTAGTTATATAGTCCTGTAAATCAGACCACAAAGCCTGCACCAGTGGGCAATGCCAAAGACAGTGGGCCATATGCAATTGCGGTCGTATTGCCGCAAATGTCGAAAAACTGGGCATTTTCGACAGTAAAAACTGATTCAATACAATACAGTAATGCAATACAGTACTTTGACAAAAAAAGTCAGTTTCAGATTCGACTTTTTGCAATTCGACATTTGTCAAATTCGACATGTCTGCAATGGTAAAAATGCGGCTTTTCAACAAAAGTATATTCAATTGAAGAATGTCGATTCGACAACAGTGCTTTTCGACAGTCATTTCGTCAATTTCAGTCCACCTCATTTTGCTAGCGTGATCTAATAAAAATTTTTAAAAACATGTTTTTTTTGGTGTTTTTTTTTATTGCTAATAGCATATCTATTTATATTAGAAGGGATTATCTACTTGGTTTGTCTATTTAGGAGCCACAAATATTATTTAATATATTTTTTAAAAGAATATTTTTTGTTTTTTACTGACTAAAATAATATGGAGAGATCAGAACATGTTTTTCAGTGGGAGAATGGGTTAAAAACCCTGAAAAAAAATGCGTGGGGTCCCCCCTCCTAAGCATAACCAGCCTCGGGCTCTTTGAGCCGGTCCTGGTTGTAAAAATACGGGGGGGGGGGGAATGACAGGGGTTCCCCCGTATTTTAACAACCAGCACCGGGCTCTGCGTCCGGTCCTGGTGCAAAAAATACGGGGGACAAAAGACGTAGGGGTCCTCGTATTTTTAACACCAGCATCGGGCTCCACTAGCTAGAGAGATAATGCCACAGCCGGGGGACAATTTTATACCGGTCCCTGCGGCCGTGGCATTAATTCCCCAAGTAGTCACCCCTGGCCGGGGTACCCTGGAGGAGTGGGGACCCCTTAAATCAAGGGGTCCCCCCCTCTAGCCACCCAAGGGCCAAGGGTGAGCCCGAAGCTGTCCCGCCATCCAAGGGCGGCGGATGGGAGGCTGATAGCCAAGTCTCAAAAAAAAGAATATTGTTTTTTTGTAGCAGAACTACAAGTCCCAGCAAGCCTCCCCCGCAAGCTGGTACTTAGAGAACCACAAGTACCAGCATGCAGGGGGGGGGGGGGGGCGCTGGTACCTGTAGTTCTACTGCAAAAAAAATAAGGTTTTAAACTTACCGGTAAATCTTTTTTTCCTAGTCCGTAGAGGATGCTGGGGACTCCGTAAGGACCATGGGGTATAGACGGGCTCCGCAGGAGACATGGGCACTCTAAGACTTTAGATGGGTGTGAACTGGCTCCTCCCTCTATGCCCCTCCTCCAGACCTCAGTTAAAGAACTGTGCCCTGAGACGACGGACAGTACGAGGAAAGGATTTTTGTCAATCTAAGGGCGAGATACATACCAGCCCACACCATACAACATGGTATACACCAAACCAGTTAACAGCATGAACAAAACAGTATCAGTCAGAGACTGATCTCAACTGTAACATAACCCTTATGTAAGCAATAACTATATACAAGCCTTCCAGAAATAGTCTGCACTGGGACGAGCGCCCAGCATCCTCTACGGACTAGGAGAAAAAGATTTACCGGTAGGTTTCAAATCTTATTTTCTCTTACGTCCTAGAGGATGCTGGGGACTCCGTAAGGACCATGGGGATTATATCAAAGCTCCAGACCGGGCGGGAGAGTGCGGATGACTCTGCAGCACCGATTGAGCAAACATGAGGTCCTCATCAGCTAGGGTTTCAAACTTGTAGAATTTTGCAAAAGTGTTTGAACCCGACCAGGTAGATGATCGGCACAGCTGTAATGCCGAGACGCCTCGGGCAGCCGCCCAAGAAGAGCCCACCTTCCTAGTGGAATGGGCCTTTACCGAATTTGGTAACGGCAATCTAGCCGTAGAATGAACCTGCTGAATCGTGTTACAGATCCAGCGAGCAATAGTCTGCTTAGAAGCAGGAGCGCCAACCTTGTTGGCTGCATACAGGACAAACAGTGCCTCTGTTTTCCTAACCCGAGCCGTCCTGGCTACACAAATTTTTAAGGCCCTGACTACATCAAGTGACTTGGAATCCTCCACATCACCCGTAGCCACAGGCACCACAATAGGTTGTTTCATATGAAACGACGAAACCACTTTAGGCAGAAATTGAGGACGAGTCCTCAACGCTGCTTGATCCACATGGAAAATCAGATAGGGGCTCTTGTGAGACAAAGCCGCCAATTCGGACACCCGCCTCGCAGATGCCAAGGCCAACAACATGACCACTTTCCACGTGAGAATTTTTAAATCAACTGTTTGAAGAGGTTCAAACCAGTGTGATTTAAGGAACTGTAACACCACGTTAAGGTCCCACGGTGCCACTGGGGGCACAAAAGGAGGTTGGTTGTGCAGCACTCCCTTTACAAAAGTCTGGACTTCTGGGAGAGAAGCCAATTCCTTCTGAAAGAATATAGATAAGGCCGAAATCTGCACCTTAATGGAGCCTAACTTTAGGCCCATATCCACCCCTGTCTGTAGAAAATGGAGAAAACGACCCAGCTGAAAATCTTCCGTAGGAGCATTCTTGGCTTCACACCAAGATACATATTTCCTCCAGATACGGTGATAGTGCTTCGCCGTTACCGCCTTCCTAGCTTTGAGTAGAGTAGGGATGACCTCCCCCGGAATACCCTTCCTAGCTAGGATTTGGTGTTCAACCGTCATGCCGTTAAACGTAACCGCGGTAAGTCCTGGAACACGCAGGGCCCCTGTTGTAACAGGTCCTCCATGAGTGGAAGAGGCCACGGATCTTCTGTGAACATTTCCTGAAGATCTGAATACCAGGCCCTTCGAGGCCAATCTGGAACAATGAGTATAGTCTGCACTCTTGTTCGTCTTATGATTCGCAACAGTTTTGAGATGAGTGGAAGAGGAGGGAACACATAGACCGACTGAAACACCCACGGTGTCACTAGGGCGTCCACCGCCATTGCCTGAGGGTCCCTCGACCTGGAACAATACGTCCGAAGCATGTCTGTTTGAGGAAGTCCCCAACGACTTGTTACCTCTGCAAAGACTTCTTGATGAAGCCCCCACTCTCCTGGATGGAGATCGTGTCTGCTGTCTGCCCAGTTGTCTACTCCCGGGATGAAGACTGCTGACAGAGCTCTTACATGATTTTCCGCCCAGCAGAGAATCCTGGTGGCTTCTGCCATAGCTGCTCTTCTCCTTGTCCCGCCTTGGTGGCTTACATGCGCCACGGCTGTGACATTGTCTGACTGAATAAGAACGGGTAGGTTGCGAAGAAGATTCTCCGCTTGCTGTAGGCCGTTGTATATGGCCCTTAATTCCAGCACATTGATGTGTAGACAAGCCTCCTGGCTTGACCATATTCCCTGAAAATTTCTTCCTTGTGTGACTGCTCCCCATCCTCGGAGGCTCGCGTCTGTGGTCACAAGAACCCACTCTTGAATGCCGAACCTGCGACCCTCTAGAAGGTGAGCACTCTGAAGCCACCACAGGAGAGATACCCTGGCCCTGGGGGACAGGCTTATCCTCCGATGCATGTGTAGATGGGACCCTGACCATTCGTCCAGAAGATACCACTGAAAAGTTCTCGCATGGAACCTGCCGAACGGAATTGCCTCGTAGGCCGCCACCATCTTTCCCAATACTCGAGTGCATTGATGAACTGACACTCTTTTTGGTTTTAGCAGGTCCTTGACCATGTTCTGGAGTTCCTGGGCTTTTTCCATTGGGAGAAAAACCCTCTTTTTTTCTGTGTCCAGAATCATGCCCAAAAATGCCAGCCGAGTTGTTGGAACCAACTGCGACTTTGGTAGATTTAGAATCCACCCGTGTTGTTGTAGTACTCTCAGGGAGAGAGACACGCTCTTTAGTAACTGATCTCTCGATCTTGCCTTTATCAGGAGATCGTCCAAGTATGGGATAATTGTGACCCCCTGCTTGCGCAGGAGCACCATCATTTCCGCCATCACCTTGGTGAAAATTCTCAGGGCCGTGGAAAGCCCAAACGGCAACATCTGAAACTGGTAATGACAATCCTGTACAGCGAATCTCAGGTACGCCTGATGAGGAGGATATATGGGGACATGAAGGTATGCATACTTTATGTCTAGTGACACCATAAAATCCCCCCCTTTCCAGACTGGAGATCACTGCCCGGAGAGATTCCTTTTTGAATTTGAACCTCCTCAAATACAGGTTTAGGGATTTTAGATTCAGAATTGGTCTGACCGAGCCATCCGGCTTCGGGACCACAAACATGGTTGAATAAAACCCTTTTCCCTGTTGCCCTAGGGGGAACCTTGATAACCACCTGTTGTTGACACAGTTTCTGTATGGCAGCTGAAACGGTTTCCCTCTCTGGGGGAGAAGCTGACAAGGCCGATTTGAAAAATCGGCGTGGAGGCACATCTTCGAACTCCAGTTTGTAGCCTTGGGATACAATTTCGATCACCCAAGGATCCAAATCCGACTGAACCCAGACCTGGCAGAAGAGACGAAGACGTGCCCCAACCGGTGCGGAGCGGAGCCCCAGCGTCATGCGGTGGATTTCGTAGAGGCCGGGGAGGATTTTTGTTCCTGGGAACTAGCCGTAGCTGGTGCTCTTTTCCCTCTACCTTTACCTCTGGCGAGGAAAGAAGAGCCCCGACCCTTTCTGAACTTATGCGACCGAAAGTACTGCATCTGGTATTGAGGTGTTTTCTTTTGCTGTGGGGGAACAGAAGGCAAAAAAGAAGACTTACCCGCGGTAGCTGTGGAAACCAGGTCCGCGAGGCCCTCCCCAAATAAAACTTCATCCTTGTAAGGCAAAGCCTCCATATGTCTCTTTGAATCAGCATCACCTGTCCATTGACGGGTCCACAGGGACCTTCTAGCAGCAACTGCCATGGCATTGGCTCTTGAACCCAAAAGCCCAACATCTCTCGCAGCCTCTCTCATATATAACGCTGCGTCCTTAATGTGACCCAAGGTCAACAGAATACTATCCTTATCTAAGGTGTCAATGACCGAAGACAAGTTATCTACCCATGCTGCAATTGCGCTACCTACCCATGCCGACGCTACTGCAGGCCTGAGCAGGGCTCCCGTATGCGCGTAAATTTATTTCAAGGTAGTTTCCTGTCTGCGATCAGCAGGATCTTTTAGGTCCGCCATGTCCGGGGACCGTAGCGCCACCTTTTTGGATAAGCGCGTCAAAGCCTTGTCCACCGTGGGCGAGGATTCCCACTATAACCTGTCCTTTGAGGGGAAAGGATACGCCATAATAATTCTCTTGGGAACCTGCAGTCTCTTATCTGGAGTTTCCCAAGCCTTTTCAAATAAAGCGTTCAGCTCATGAGATGGGGGAAACGTTACCTCAGGTTTCTTCCCCTTCCCCTTGTCTTTGTAAGGGCTTGTATTTTAAAGTGCTGCTTGGATTTGTAAGTGTGAGTGGTAACAGCAAAAGGGCATGTATTTTAAAGTGCTGCTTGGATTTGTAAGTGTGAGTTGGTAACCGCAAAAGCAGGAGCTGGAAGCCGAGTGAAAAGGAGGTGCAGTGAGCTGGAACAACTGCAACTGCTAAGTGGAGTATAGGTGCCGCAGGAGAGAGTACTACGGCTGCATAAAAGTGAAGGACCAAGAACTGCACAAAGATAAATAAGTATAAGCCAGCTTAATTATTGTATAAGTGAGATTGTTTGTCTTCTACTTTTTATTTTTGTTGCTTTTTCTTTGAGAGTAACAGGGAGTTAGACCTTACAAACAATATGGGAGGGGCTGTGATTGGGGACCTCACTCAGTGCATGTCGTGCAAGATGTATGCACACCTGGAGCTACCGGCCCAGTGTGATTACATCTGCACGAGGTGTGTGCGAACGGTTGCCCTGGAAGCCTAGGTAACTGATCTAGAGCAAACCGTTACGCAACTGAGGGAGATTCACAATCTTGAGCGAAGTTTAGACAGAACGGTGGAGGAGTTGCGGGAGGGGTCACTAGTAGAAGAGGATGATGATCAGGTAGCCAGCTGGGTCACAGTTAGAAGGAAGAAAAAGAGGGGGAGGCTCGACATCTCCGAACTATCAAACCCAAACAAATTTGCCCAACTGGACGAGGAATCGGAGGATGATAGTGAAGAAATGACGGTGCCGGAGGAGACTGCTCCCTCTAGCATCCAGAGGAGCGGTCCCTCTGGCGCGGTTGGGATAAAAGATAGTGAGGTACCTAGTCAGATGGTGGTGGTAGGGGATTCTATCATCAGGAAGAAAGATAGGGCAATCTGCTACCGGGACCGTGATCGCCGTACAGTCTGTTGTCTCCCGGGTGCTCGGGTACGGCACATCACGGACCGGGTAGATAGATTGTTTGGAGGGGCTGGGAAAGACCCGGCAGTCTTGGTGCATGTTGGCACCAATGACAAAGTTAGCGGAAGGTGGGATGTCCTTAAGAAAGACTATAGGGACTTAGGAAAGAAACTGAAGGCAAGGACATCTAAGGTAATATTCTCTGAATTATTACCCGTGCCACGCGCTAGTCCAGGGAGGCAGAGGGAGATTAGGGAGGTAAATGTGTGGCTTAGGGATTGGTGCAGGAAAGAGGGGTTTGTGTTCCTGGAACACTGGGCGGACTTCTCAGTCAGGCGCCATCTCTTTTGTCGTGACGGATTGCACCTGACTGAGGAGAGGGCAGCGGTGCTGGGGGGAAGGATGGTTAGAAGGTTGGAGGAGATTTTAAACTAGGAGCCTGGGAGGAGGGTTTAGCTAGAAACTACGGGTCATGCAGTGAGAATAGTGGGGATGGCGGTAGTAAACGAAATGGGGGAGAAGTTGGGGGGAGGGTAAGAGCAGGCGGTAAGGTTACTAACATGGGTACTAAAAGAGATTTTACCAAAGCACTAACCAATTACGATTACAGGTCATCATTGCTACATAAGGTGAAAGATGTCCCTAACGCAAGGGAAAATACTTTTCTTAGTTGTATGTATGTAAACACCAGAAGCATTACTGGTAAAAAGGGTGAACTAGAAATACTTGCAGCAAGCAAATAGTATGATATAACAGGCATTACTGAAACTTGGTGGGACGAATCTCATGATTGGACAGTCAATCTAGAGGGCTATACACTGTTTAGGAGAGACAGACTAAATAAAAAGGGTGGAGGGGTGTGTCTTTACGTAAAGCAGTTTTTAAAACCTGATATACGGGAAGATATTCAGGAGGGGACTGTAGACACTGTCGAGACATTATGGGTAGAAATTGCATGCGGGGAAAAAGGAATAAAAAAGTTAGTATTGGGTGTATGCTATAGGCCGCCTGGTATCAACGCATCTGATGAGGAATTGTTACTAAAGCAAATTGAAAGAGCAGCAGGAGTAGGAGACATAGTAGTGATGGGAGATTTTAACTATCCAGAGATAAACCGGAAAAACGATTCATGTGATACTGCTAGGGGCAATATGTTTTTAAACACACTTAATGATAACTACTTAGTTAAACTAATTGAGGAACCAACTAGGTACAATGCAATCTTAGACCTGGTATTAACAAACAATGGGGATTTGGTATCAGGTATTATAGTAGGGGAACCCATAGGAAACAGCGACCACAATATGGTCACATTCAATATTAGTTTCCATAAACAGCCCTATACTGGCTCAACTAGGACTCTAAACTTTAGCAAAGCAAATTTTGAAAAGATGAGGGTATTTTTCAGGGATATTGAATGGGAAGGTTTGTTTTTAGGAAAAAAATACTACGGAGAAATGGGAGGTACTAAAATTCCTGCTAGCTAAAAATACACTTAAATTTATTCCTACGAGCAGCAAAAAAAGGAATAAAAATCATAAACCGATGTGGCTTAACAAAAAGATTAAGGAACTTATGGGCAAGAAAAGGCGAGCATTTAAAAAATACAAATCTGACGGGGAAGCAGAGTCATTTCAGCACTATAAGGAATGTAACAAAATATGCAAAAACGAAATAAGAGCGGCTAAACTAGAAACTGAAAAACTAGTAGCAAAGGAAAGCAAAGCGAATCCCAAAAAAATATTTAAATACATTAATAGCAAGAGATTAAAGAAGGAGAGTATAGGCCCTTTAAAAGACAAGTTGGGAGTCTTAAGCAAAAATGATAATGACATAGCGGACACACTAAATGAGTTTTTTTCAACAGTATTTACTAGAGAGGACCCAATTCAGGGACTAACATATAATCTCAATAATGAGAATATCCCACTGATAGGTACTTATTTAAGCGAGGAAGTAGTCTGTGAACGATTAAAACATTTAAAGATTAATAAGTCACCAGGTCCCGATGGTATTCACCCAAGGGTTCTAATGGAGCTTCATTCTGAACTTGCAAAACCGCTATTTTTGATCTTTAAGGATTCAGTAATATCAGGTATGGTTCCCAAAGACTGGGGTATAGCGGAAGTAGTGCCTGTATTCAAAAAGGGAAGTAAAGCTGAACCAGGTAATTATAGACCAGTTAGTCTTACATCTATAGTGGGGAAAGTATTGGAAGGTATTCTAAGAGATAGTATTCAGAAGTTCCTTGAAGTCAATAAGGTCATTAAAAGGAATCAACATGGGTTTATGAAGGACAGATCCTGTCAAACCAACTTACTTGGCTTTTATGAAACGGTAAGCGCAAACCTAGATCAGGGTAAAGAGGTGGATGTAATCTTTTTAGATTTTGCCAAAGCGTTCGATACTGTACCACACATGAGACTTATCTACAAGCTACAAGAATCAGGGCTAGGAAGCACAATATGCACTTGGGTCAAAAACTGGTTAGATAATAGGGAGCAGCGCGTTGTGGTTAATGGATCTTTTTCAACTTGGACTGAAGTACTAAGTGGTGTGCCGCAAGGCTCAGTATTAGGACCGCTATTGTTCAATATTTTCATTAACGACCTAACAGAAGGTCTAGAGAGCATGGTGTCAATTTTTGCAGATGATACCAAATTGTGTAAAGTTATAAATGCGGAGGGGGATGCTGAGTCGCTTCAGAACTACTTAGTTAAATTAGAAGCTTGGGCAGCGAAATGGAGAATGCGCTTCAATACAGACAAGTGTAAGGTAATGCACTGTGGTAACAAGAACAAAAATAACACCTACCTACTAAATGAGGTAAAATTAGGGGATTCTGTACTGGAAAAGGACTTAGGTGTCCTCATAGATAGCAAACTAAGCAGTAGTACCCAAAGTAGGACTGCAGCAAAGAAGGCTAATAAGATATTAGCATGCATAAAACGGGGAATTGATGCTAGGGACGACCGTATTATACTCCCGTTATATAAACCACTTGTGAGGCCACACCTTGAATACTGTGTACAATTCTGGGCACCTTACTACAAAAAGGATATCCTGGAGCTAGAAAAGGTTCAAAGGCGGGCGACCAAACTAATTAAGGCTATGGAGACGCTGGAATACGAGGAAAGGCTTGCAAGACTAGGCATGTTTACACTGGAAAAGAGGAGATTAAGAGGGGACATGATCAACATTTACAAATATATAAGGGGACAATATACAGATCTTGCGCAGGACCTGTTTTTGGTTAGATCAACACAGAGAACTCGTGGACACTCGCTCAGGTTAGAGGAGAGGAGATTCCACACAATACGGCGTAAAGGCTTTTTTACGGTAAGGACGATATGTGTTTGGAATTCCCTGCCTGAGGGAGTTGTAATGGCCAACTCAGTCAACACCTTTAAGAATGGGTTAGATAAATTCCTAATGGATAAGGATATCCAGGGTTACGGGGCATAGTCACGCACTATGGTTATTATAAAAAAGAGGGGTTAATCGGAACGGCAGTTAGCAACTTCAGTCAAATTTTATAAAAAATAATCGTGCATAGGAGACCACAAATAGGTTGAACCCGATGCACAATTGTCTTTTTTCAACCTTAGATACTATGTTACTATGTTAAACATGCAGACCCTCGTGTCAGGGACAGAAGGGTCCTCTGAGATATGTAAAACATCTTTTATTGCAATAATCATATATTGAATACTTTTGGCCGCTCTTGGGTGCAACCTCGCATCATCATAGTCGACACTGGAGTCAGAATCCGTGTTGGTATCAGTGTCTGCTACCTGGGAAAAGGGACGTTTATAGGACCCTGAGTGGTCTTGTGACACTGCCAAAGCCATGGATTGACTCCCTGCTTTGTCCTTGGACTCTGCTTTGTCCAATCTCTTATGTAATAAAGTCACATTAGCCTTTAACACATTCCACATGTCCAACCAATCCGGTGTCGGCTGTGCCGACTGAGACACCACCACCATTTGCTCTACATCCTCCCTAGACGAGACCTCCGCTTCAGACATGTCGACACACACGTACTAACACCCCCACACACACTGGGAATCTATGAATAAGGGGACAGCTCCCCAATAAGGCCCTTTGGAGAGACAGAGAGAGAGAGTATGCCAGAACACACCCAGCGCCACTAGACACTGAGAACACAGTCCCAGCCTATACAGCGCTTTTTTGTATATGATTTGCGCCAAATAAATGTGCCCCCCTCATAGTTTTTTATCCCCTGTTACTTGGTTCAGCAGGGGAGAGTCTTCTCTGCAGCATGCTTTGAAGAAAATGGCGCTGGTTAGTGCTGGAGGATCAAGCCCCGCCCCCTCGACGGCGGGCTTCGGTCCCGCTCAATTTTTTTTTATACTGGCGGGGGTTTTATAATATACTGCCTCCGCAGTATCTGAGCCTGGTGCCAGTCTTATTTGAGGTCATTATTGCTGCCCAGGGCGCCCCCCCCCTGCGCCATGCACCCTTACTGTGCCTTGTGTGTGTGTGTGTGGGAGCAATGGCGCGCAGCGTGACCGCTGCGCGGTACCTCACTGAAGATCTGAAGTCTTCTGCTGCCTGTGAAGTCTTCTTTCTTCATATACTCACCCGGCTTCTATCTTCCGGCTCTGTGAGGAGGACGGCGGCGCGGCTCCGGGACGAACGGCGAGGACGACACCTGTGTTCCGACCCTCTGGAGCTAATGGTGTCCAGTAGCCTAAGACGCAGAGCCTATCAGTAAAGTAGGTCTGCGTCTCTCCCCTTAGTCCCACGAAGCAGGGAGCCTGTTGCCAGCAGTGCTCCCTGAAAATAAAAACCCTAACAAAAGTCTTTTCAGAGAAACTCAGTAGAGCTCCCCTGCAGTGCATCCAGTCTCCTCTGGGCACAGGATCTAACTGAGGTCTGGAGGAGGGGCATAGAGGGAGGAGCCAGTTCACACCCATCTAAAGTCTTAGAGTGCCCATGTCTCCTGCGGAGCCCGTCTATACCCCATGGTCCTTACGGAGTCCCCAGCATACTCTAGGACGTAAGAGAAAGATACCCAAATAAAAACAGTACACACACACACACCGTGACAGTATAACTTTATTACATACATGCACACCGACACACACATACTTACCTATGTTGACACGAAGCAGTCGGACCTCTTCACCAGTAGAATCCACGGGTTACCTGTAAATAAAATTATACTCACAACAATCCTGTGTAGATCTGTCCTCTTCTGCTTGTAATCCACGTACTTGGCAAAATAATAAAACGCAAAACCCGATCCACGCACTGAAAGGGGTCCCATCTTTACACATGGGAGCCCTTTCCCCGACTGGCGGGACCCCCCGTGACTGTCAAAGAGGGTCCCTTCAGCCAATCAGGGAGCGCCACGTCATGGGACTCTCCTGATTGGCTGTGCGCGTCTGAGCTGTCATGCGGCGCACTCGAGATACAATGTAGCACATAGGCGCTCCATTGTATCCAATGGTGGGAACTTTGCATCAGCGGTTGAGGTTACTCGCGGTCAACCGCTGACCGCAAAGTTCCCACCATTGAATATAATGGAGCGCCTATGTGTTATGCGCCGCCTGACAGCTCAGACGCGCACAGCCAATCAGGAGAGTGCCACGATGTGGCGCTCCCTGATTGGCTGAAGGGACCCTCTTTGACAGCAGTCACGGGGGGTCCCGCCAGTCGGGAAAAGGGGTCCCATGTGTAAACATGGGACCCCTTTCAGTGAGTGGATCGGGTTTTGCGTTTTATTATTTTGGCAAGTACGTGGATTACAAGCAGAAGAGGACAGATCTACACAGGATTTTTGTGAGTATAATTTTATTCACAGGTACCCCGTGGATTCTACTGGTGAAGAGGACCGAGCCTCGTGTCAACATAGCTAAGTATGTGTGTGTCGGTGTGCATGTATGTAATATAGTTATACTATCACGGTGTGTGTGTGTACTGTTTTTGTTTGGGTATTTTTTTTGCAGTAGAACTACAGGTACCAGCGGGCCCGTTTCCCCCCGCATGCTGGTACTTGTGGTTCTCCAAGTACCAGCTTGCGGGGGAGGCTTGGTGGGACTTGTAGTTCTGCTACAAAAAACAATATTTTTTTTTTGAGACTTGGCTATCAGCCTCCCATCCGCCGCCCTTGGATAGGGGGGGGGGGGGGGGGACAGCCTCGGGCTTCACCCCTGGCTCTTGGGTGGCTGGAGAGGGGGGACCCCTTGATTTAAGGGGTCCCCACTCCTCCAGGGTACCCTGGCCAGGGGTGACTAGTTAGTGATTTAATGCCAGGGCCGCAGGGACCTATATAAATGTGTCCCCCAGCTGTGGCATTATCCCTCTGACTGGTGGAGCCCGGTGCTGGTGTTAAAAATACGGGGGACCCCTACGTGTTTTGTCCCCCGTATTTTTTGCACCAGGACCAGACGCAGAGCCCGGTGCTGGTTGTTAAAATACGGGGGATCCCCTGTCATTTTCCCCCCGTATTTTTACAACCAGGACCGGCTCAAAGAGCCCAAGGCTGGTTATGCTTAGGAGGGGGGAACCCACGCATTTTTTTTCAGGGTTTTTTTTTAACACTTTTGTGCCGTCCATGAAGTCGACTCCAGGACGCACAATATCGTCAATTGGTCCGTTTTTCAACAGCGGGACTGTTGAATCCGTTTTTTATTGAATATGTCGAATTAGGGTCCCGGCGGGAGGGTGTCTGACTGTCGAATTGTGTCGAATTAAAAAACTGTCGAATTTGCAATTGCATATACCCCAGTGTATTATATCTGCCTCTGAATCTCCACATTTATAACAATTAGAGGTAGCAGCTTCACCAATAAGAAATTTTAGTTTCGGGATAAAATAAGATCTGTGTAATATTTTTTTATGCATTTCGGTATAGGAAATAGAGACCAAAATGTTTATCTAAAGCAAGATTTGCAGTAAGTATTGACTTCATCGATAAGGAGAGAAATTCAGTCTCCACTTCCGTAAACCCACTGAGCTGCCGTCTACATTCAGCAACGAACGAGAATATGAGTATATGAGAGAAGTAGGAAAGTGTCCAGCTGATGAATAGCGGAGCACCTTGTCCAGATTACACTCCCTATTGTTATTTGTTAGTTTCTGTAATACCGACTGAATATAACTAGAGGCCTGCAGAAAAGGGAACAATGGGATCGTTAAATGAGGGAATTTCACCTGTAATTGTGTCCATGTACGTGGGACCCAATTTTCTATGTTGAGAAATTGGTAAAAATAACTAAGCCCCTCCCTGTGCCATGTTTTAAAAATGGGAGAAGTTCTCTGTGGAGTAAAATCTAGATTACCCCATAAAGGTAATAAAACAGACAATTATTTAGAGACCTTTAAAGAATTAAATACAGCTCTCCAAGCCATGCATGTAGAATAAAGTAGTACATTATCAGTAACTGCAGCCGGTAGGGGAGGGAGGGAGGGAGGGAGGGAGAGGAAAGGGGGGTGGAGTAGCAGCGAAACTAAATTCCGATCAGGAATAAACGATTGCTCTGTGTGTTTCACAGTATACGTATTGGATCCTGTGATCCAATCTATGGTGATTCTATAGTTGGCAGCTAATGCATAAGATCGCAAACAGGGTAGATTAATGCTTCCTAATTCTTTCTTTTGCTGCAACCTAAATAAGGAGAGTCGTGATCGTTTACCTCCCCATATAAATTTAGTCAAGGCTTTATTCAATGCAGAAATAGCAGATTTGGGGGGAATTATGGAAAGCATCTGCAAAGTATAAAGAAATCTCAGAAAACAAATAATTTTATATAAATGACATCTGCCCGTATAGGTCAAGGAAAGATGAGCCCATCTGTACATGTCAGCAAAAGTTCTTGAAAACAATGGGGTATAATTTAAGTCATATAATTTGAAGGTATTCTGATGTCCAAACAAACAATACAATCATTAAGCACCCATTGAAATGGGAAGGACTCCCCCCACACCAACTTAGCTTTTGGAGAAAAGGCTAATGCATCAAATTCTAGAGTAATTAATTTTAAATCCTGCTACATTTTCAAAAGTATCTAACAAAGAAATCAACAGGGGCATAGCAGTTTCAGGGTTTGCAAAATAAAGTAAAAGGTCATCCGCAAACGCAGAGAATTTAACCTCAGAATAGGCAAGTCTAATACCCTTCCACCTAGGCTCCTTAATAAAGTGTCTAAGAAGAGGGTCCAGCGCCAAATTAAATAAGACGGGAGAAAGAGGGCAAACCCTATCTGGTACCTCTAAATAAAGAAAACAAACGGGTATTCAAGGCATTCATAGTAAGAAAAGCGGTAGGTTGATGATAGAGGATATTAAAAACATGAAGGAATTCCAACCCAAACCCCTGATATTGGAATATCCTATTCAAATGAGCCCACGAGACTCTATCAAATGCCTTGTCAGTGTCACAACTAAGCACTAAATATTCATGTGTGAGTGTATCATAGTTGCTAAAAGTGTACGAACATTGGGCCTAATTCAGACCTGATCGCTCGCTAGGCGTTTTTTGCAGTCCTGCGTTCGCATAATCGCCTCCCATTGGGGAGTGTATTTTAGCTTTGCAAGTGTGCGAACGCATGTGTAGCAGAGCTGTACAAACTGATTTTGTACAGTCTCTGAGTGTCCCAGGACTTACTCAGCCTCTGCGAACACTTCAACCTGTCTAGGACCGGAATGGACGTCAGGAACCCTCCCTGCAAACGCATAGACACGCCTGCATTTTTCCAACCACTCCCTGAAAACGGTCAGTTGCCACCCACAAACGCCCTCTTCCTGTCAATCTCCTTGCAATCGCCCGTGCGAATGGATTCTTCGCACAAACCCATTGCAGAGCAACAAACCGCTTTATACCCGTGCAACGCAGCTGCGCATTGCGGTGCATGCGCAGTTCTGACCTGATCGCAGCGGTGCAAAAAACGCTAGCGAGCGATCAGGTCTGACATAGGCCCATTATGTACAGAATGTTGATTTTTAAGAAAACCAGTTTGAGCCGGATGTAGATGATTGGGTAAAATTTGTTGAAAACGCGTGGCCAGTAATTTGGTGAAAATTAAAAAAATCTAGGTTCAATTAAGAAATCGGCTTGTAAGACGCGACTAATGTGTGGTTTAGGTTTTGGTAGCACTATAACTTTAGCTTTGTTAAGCCAGTGAGAATCAAGTTAAATAATTTTGTAAGGGGAGAAGTAATATGGGAAGATAAGAGCTTATAGTAGCAGCACATGGGTATACGGGATCCCTGTGCATTCCTAAATTAAGCTGGAGATGGCAAAACAGAGCAAGACCAGCAACTCATAAACTAGGCATGAATTATACATCATGAATTGTAAGGCTGAAGGTGGAAGTATTTGGTGAGAAATACTTATCAATGGTCCAGTAGTCAATCATTATTATTATCCACTGTGTAGCGAGGAGAGGTAGGAGGCAAAGGAGGATAAAAAAAAATCCGTGCCGAGGACGGAGAATCAAAATAAAAAGGGTTTTCCATCTTTGATAACCCTCAGTTTGGCCGGATATACGTAAATGCACAAAACAAATGCCCTTGCTGAAAAGTTCTTTGCACATAGAAGAGAATTGCCAACGTTGCGCAGAGACTTGAAACTAAAAGTCCTGAAACAAAAATAACGTGGAGCCTTCATAGCAAAGAGGAGTAGATTTACGATAGACCTCCAGTAGCTTGACCTTGTCAAGATAATTCAAAAGCTTAAATATAACTGGTCGAGGACGTTGACAAGTAGTTTGGCAGTCAGGTCCGATACAATGTGCTCTCTCTACCTGCAGAGGTGAAGATGCCGACGATAGCCCAGAGTTTCAGGGAGACAGGTAGATACTAGGGAATGCAGTTCCCTGGGTTTGACAGATTCCGGCAAAAAGGATAAGGCGAACATCATTTCTCCGACTGCGATTTTCCAAGTCCTCCAATTTATCAGTCATAGCCGATATAGTGCAATAATGCTTTCGCTTCATGGAGTTCATCTTCCAAAGTAGAGATGCGATCCTCAGCCACCGTCAGGCGCTTAGTATGTTGAGCAAGTTGAGCCGTGGCAGCATTTACCGCCTCTGTTAACGGAGACAATTTAATATCCAACTAGGGAAAAATATTATCAGAGATCTCTTCAGCCCTTCGAATTGACAGAGAGCTAGACTTGTTAGCATCAAACAAAGTATCCATGGTATTTTCCCTTGCAGGGGAAGCTGGAGAGAGGGGGCCATCAGATGCAGCCGATTAATCTTTATTCTTTGTGGGCTGAGAGCCGATGAGAGTCCTTGGCGTTTTTGCCACAAATTTCTCCATGAGAGAGGAATATATATATATATATATATATATATATATATATATATATATCAAACAAATACTCTCCCTTTGCGCTAATTTGTAAAACCTGTCACCCTGAATAAATACGTACGTAAACTATTTGGTATAGGCAGCCTGATTCAACTAAGTCCCCTGTTAGAATGGACTGGAAATAAGGAATATACAACAATAGAAGAATTGGCGCCAGGGGGTCGCATCAACTCCCACTATTCCAACCCCTAATTGGTTAATACTTTTTTTAAAAATAATAACATGTTCCATCATAAAACATTTATTAAAAACATATTCAAATTAATACAGAGGAGATATATTATTCCACACTTTAAGATGTATGACTCTTAGCGCTGAATACAAATGTTGAAGGATCACAACAATCTCCTCCTTCTCCTTATAGTTGGTTCGGAGATAGCTTCACAACAGACAATCCAACGCGTTTCGTCTTATACAAAAGACTTCATCAGGGGGATCTCTCAAGCAGCTGAGAAGTACAGTAGTTTATACAAACAGTATAATGCGACAAAACTTGTTCATACATGCATGATGGAAACTTCAATATAACACCGAGGCTTTCTGATGAACAATCAGTGTGGCCTTGTGGTGAGATAACTTGTACAAAAATTCGGAAACCAAGGTACTGAAGGGTCACTTAGAAAGGAAAGGAAACCTTCTATACATCTGCAGTGGACGCTCAGTACCAGGTACTGAGCGTCCACTGCAGATGTATAGAAGGTTTCAGCTATCTCCGAACCAACTATAAGGAGAAGGAGGAGATTGTTGTGATCCTTCAACATTTGTATTCAGCGCTAAGAGTCATACATCTTAAAGTGTGGAATAATATATCTCCTGTGTATTAATTTGAATATGTTTTTAATAAATGTTTTATGATGGAACATGTTATTATTTTTTTAAAAAGTATTAACCAATTAGGGGTTGGAATAGTGGGAGTTGATGCGACCCCCTGGCGCCAATTCTTCTATTGATATATATATATATATATATATATATATATATATATATATATATATAATATAAGAATTTACTTACCGATAATTCTATTTCTCGTAGTCCGTAGTGGATGCTGGGAACTCCGTAAGGACCAGGGGGATAGCGGCTCCGCAGGAGACCGGGCACAAAAGTAAAAGCTTTCTGACTAGCTGGTGTGCACTGGCTCCTCCCCCTATGACCCTCCTCCAAGCCTCAGTTAGGATACTGTGCCCGGACGAGCGTACACAATAAGGAAGGATATTGAATCCCGGGTAAGACTCATACCAGCCACACCAATCACACCGTACAACCTGTGATCTGAACCCAGTTAACAGCATGATAACAGAGGAGCCTCTGAAAAGATGGCTCACAACAATAATAACCCGATTTTTGTAACAATAACTATGTACAAGTATTGCAGACAATCCGCACTTGGGATGGGCGCCCAGCATCCACTACGGACTACGAGAAATAGAATTATCGGTAAGTAAATTCTTATTTTCTCTGACGTCCTAGTGGATGCTGGGAACTCCGTAAGGACCATGGGGATTATACCAAAGCTCCCAAACGGGCGGGAGAGTGCGGATGACTCTGCAGCACCGAATGAGAGAACTCCAGGTCCTCCTCAGCCAGGGTATCAAATTTGTAGAATTTAGCAAACGTGTTTGCCCCTGACCAAGTAGCTGCTCGGCAAAGTTGTAAAGCCGAGACCCCACGGGCAGCCGTCCAAGATGAGCCCACCTTCCTTGTGGAATAGGCTTTTACAGATTTTGCCTGTGGCAGGCCTGCCACAGAATGTGCAAGCTGAATTGTACTACAAATCCAACGAGCAATCGTCTGCTTAGAAGCAGGAGCACCCAGCTTGTTGGGTGCATACAGGATAAACAGCGAGTCAGATTTTCTGACTCCAGCCGTCCTGGAAACATATTTTCAGGGCCCTGACTACGTCCAGCAACTTGAAGTCCTCCAAGTCCCTAGTAGCCGCAGGCACCACAATAGGCTGGTTCAAGTGAAATGCTGAAACCACCTTAGGGAGAAATTGAGGACGAGTCCTCAGTTCTGCCCTGTCCGTATGAAAAATTAGGTAAGGGCTTTTATAGGATAAAGCCGCCAATTCTGATACACGCCTGGCTGAAGCCAGGGCTAACAGCATTACCACCTTCCATGTGAGATATTTTAAGTCCACAGTGGAAAGTGGTTCAAACCAATGTGATTTTAGGAACCCCAAAACTACATTGAGATCCCAAGGTGCCACTGGAGGCACAAAAGGAGGTTGTATATGCAGTACCCCCTTGACAAACGTCTGTACTTCAGGAACTGAAGCCAGTTCTTTTTGGAAGAAAATCGACAGGGCCGAAATTTGAACCTTAATGGACCCTAATTTTAGGCCCATAGACAGTCCCGTTTGCAGGAAATGCAGGAAACGACCCAGTTGAAATTCCTCTGTAGGGGCCTTCCTGGCCTCGCACCACGCAACATATTTACGCCAAATACGATGATAATGTTGTATGGTTACATCCTTCCTGGCTTTGATCAGGGTAGGGATGACTTCATCCGGAATGCCTTTTTCCTTCAGGATCCGGCGTTCAACCGCCATGCCGTCAAACGCAGCCGCGGTAAGTCTTGGAACAGACAGGGTCCCTGCTGGAGCAGGTCCTTTCTTAGAGGTAGAGGCCACGGGTCCTCTGTGAGCATCTCTTGAAGTTCCGGGTACCAAGTCCTTCTTGGCCAATCCGGAGCCACGAGTATAGTCCTTACTCCTCTCCTTCTTATGATCCTCAGTACCTTGGGTATGAGAGGCAGAGGAGGGAACACATACACTGACTGGTACACCCATGGTGTTACCAGAGCGTCCACAGCTATTGCTTGAGGGTCCCTTGACCTGGCGCAATACCCGTCTAGTTTTTTGTTGAGGCGGGACGCCATCATGTCCACCTTTGGTTTGTCCCAACGGTTCACAATCATGTGGAAGACTTCTGGGTGAAGTCCCCACTCCCCCGGGTGGAGGTCGTGTCTGCTGAGGAAGTCTGCTTCCCAGTTGTCCACTCCCGGAATGAACACTGCTGACAGTGCTATCACATGATTTTCTGCCCAGCGAAGAATCCTTGCAACTTCTGTCATTGCCCTCCTGCTTCTTGTGCCGCCCTGTCTGTTTACGTGGGCGACTGCCGTGATGTTGTCCGACTGGATCAGCACCGGCTGACCTTGAAGCAGAGGTCTTGCTAGGCTCAGAGCATTGTAGATGGCTCTTAGCTCCAGGATATTTATGTGAAGTGATGTCTCCAGGCTTGACCACAAGACCCTCTCCATGAGGGAGAAGATGCTCTGTTCCTGGACTTTCCTGGTAATGTATGATTGACATCACCTGTGGTGAGCTAGTTAATTGATAAGAAAGGTGTTTCACCACAGGTGATGGCAATCATTCATTACCAGGAAAGTCCAGGAACAGAGCATTTTCTCCCTCATGGAGAGGGTCAGGTAGGCAAGTATGGTATCCTCTAGGACGTAAGAGAAAATAAAATTGTCAAACAACTTTTTATCAACAATGTTCACTACAAACACTATAACCTGTAAGACTAGAATGTAAAAAAACAACAACAAAAGTCTGACCTGATCATTAGTATAAAAGGGAAAGCAGCAGGGTATACCTACATTTTACTAAAAATCTCCCAGGCTTATCAATACAGGGGTTACCAACCCTGTGCAGGAAAGCACTGGGGCTTTTTTGACTCTTTTAGGCAGTGGGTATCAGGGTAATAAATACATGTAATGTACAAAATGACAAGTTAGCAACCCTGTAGTACCTTTATAACGGACAGGGGGTCCATAACACATTTGTGTGTGGTATATTTATAAAAATAAATAAAAACAATATTTAACCCCTTTGTTACTGAGCCTAATTAGCAGTTTTTAGGTTGGTCACATTCCAACATCATCATCAGTAAAAATGATACCTTGTTTTACTGCAAAGACTTTGAATGTCTTCAAATTAGCATTAGTTTGTATATTTCTCCTCACAGGGCAAAGACAATCAGCCTACATAGGGCAAATACAGAAGCGGCCGCTGTCATCTATCCCGCAAACGGTCGCACGTGCAACTTGACCTGCGCGCAGTGGTGCACACACACCATGCAATTCTGTGTGTCACGGGCACACGCACACTCGCAGGCACCCTAGTCACCGCAAACGACTCGTGCTTGCTGTGGCTAGTGGCAAAGATGAGGGGGACAGATCTGTAGTTATTATTATTGAAACTGCAAGAACATCAAATAAAAGCAATGTGTGTGTATTTTGTTTTGTAAATACACGAATACTTTGCAGTTCTTGCTATGGCATCAATCCAACTAAAACAGCAGACAGACAGAGTCTACATGTAGGGTTTAATAATAAAAACACTATGTTTTTTTAATTAAGTGCATTAAGGGCCTGATTCAGTGTTACTCATTGCTTACTATCAATATGCTTCAGCCACGCAGGGGCTGGGCAGTTTTCTGGAGACAGGGGCCACTCTACCAACCAATCAGAGCAGTCACTTATGGGCTCCAACCCCCGAACACTGGGAGTGATGAAAGTACCGCCATGGGGGCCAATCAGTGGTACACATAGACACTTCCTGACAGCATTTTGGTGCTGACCGACACCAACACCTCCTTGGGTCACTCAGACAGTGATCTTATTGTTTTATGGGAGTCAAAAACAGTGTTCCCTGTTAATTGTAAGGAGGTATTTCAATTCAGTGCAATGGGCTTGATTTTTCCATTCCAGAACATAACACCCACCGGCATCACAAAGTGTGAGGGAAATCTTATGATGTTGGCCTTCCCCTATGAGGCTGTTATACCGTATGGAACACTGCGCTGTTCCACGCAGACTGCTAGTTTAAGAAGTTCTGGAAAACCTAGGAGCAACAATGCATGCTTCCAACTAATATAAAACATAGGCCTCAGCAGATGTACGGAAAGGACACAACAGTGTAGCAAAGGTTCTTTGTATATAGCATGATCTAAAATGACACAAAATGAATCTCTATCTTACTCAGAGATTCCTCTTATATCATCTTCACACATATTGTGGGTCCCTTGACGACGGGCTACAAGATTAAAATGTTTTGATCAAAATATATAAAAAAAAAAAAGATACACAGATTTGCTGTACATTATTTTTAGTGCAGATGACAAGAGTTTTTCTGTTTTGGATAGAAGATTTAGCTCTGCTTACCGTTCAATCATGCCTGACATCGAAGACAGAAAGCCATCCATTTTTTTGGAAAACATTTCACAGCCTTTTTTCAAAAAAGTAATCTGCAAGACAATAAATCAAGAGAGAATACCATGAACACTCATACAGAAGTGTAATGTATGGAATAAAATACAAGCGAATAGTAAGGACAACTGATCCCACATTTGTACTTTCAATCACCCTTTCTAAGGTTAGGTATCGACTACATTGTCTAGTGTGTACCCGCGATTGCGCGCTACCGCAGATCGTTAATATCTTCATTAATGATGCCATGCTGCATGCTAGATCGTGCCTTCGTACCACTGCATTGTGCAGTATGCATGGGCGGCACAATAGGTTGGCACCAGGAACACATCACTCTGATGTGTACCGAGCCAAAGAGTGATGATAGGCACCACAAAAATTTAGCTTTTAATATTTTTACCACCAAGACAAGTCACCATCTTGACATACGTAAAAACCAATAAGCCATGTTATTATGCTTCGGATGCCCTGTTTTCCACATGGAAATCACCTACGGACTTCATGATATTTGTCTTGCATATAATTATTTGCTATAAATTTTCGCACCAGTCATCCAAAGCATAACCTGCTGAGAGAAGCACATGATATTCTTGTGTAGCACAAGATTCACATTTCACAAGGATTGAAAAACGACAGCAGTATTGCAATAAATAAAGGTTTTCCCAAACTCCACCATTACAGTGCATGTTTTAAGGATATCCATGCTTGAGGCCAGATGGTTCAATCAAATTGACTGAGGTACTAATTCAGTCACCTGTGCTCAAACATGGATATCCTTAACCATTTAACTGACAAGTTTCCCTTCAAAACCGTTCAGAACATTGTTGTTGTTGTTTTTTTTATGTTTTATCAAATATAGTTGAAAAAGTCATTTTTAAAATATTTAAATATCATATGTGCATCTGCAGAACAGATCTCTTCGTCAAAAACTGGGGGACACAGTGGGGCGGTGCGGTTGCATGTCAGTTAAGTGGTTAATGCCTGGAATGTAATGGCACAGTTTTGAAAACTCTGTTTTAGCCATTAAAAGTATTCACTGAATTTATTTTAATTGGCAGAAAAAGTAATCGCTACCTGTCCTTTTGTGTAACCAAGTATAGGATCTAGCATCGCCGTCCTCTTCCTGTACTGGAGAGCATTCAAAGCACAGTAGTATTGCAGTGATGAGAGATGCTGCTTCCTTCTAGCTTTGGCAACTTCCTTTGCAATCTCAGCCTTTAGCTTTATAAAAATGGGGGGGGAAAAATTATATATCCATAACTAAATGTAAGATAGGCTTTGAACGATTAACCCACCACTATCCTTGCATGAGAAAAATACCTGTAACAGTGCCCCTTCACACCCACTGCACTAACCTTAAGTAACAGCTGTAGACCCTAGCTATGGATAATATGAGTAGACACAGAGGCACATGAAACCCTCCTCAAATTTACCTTCAAATCACTCCAAAACATGGCTTTAGTGGAGCACTTACATTGCTGCTTTACAAACACCTTTAGCCGAAGCTCCTGCTGTTACCCTGGATGGGCTGAATTAAGAGAGGGAAAGGACCAGCACTACTGCCATGATTAGCAGTCAGCTGCCTTATAGCTGAAAAGAAGGATCTTGGAGGCGCTTACATTTTTACGGTTGCCGCCTCTTAGTCTCACGTTTGGACCTATCCCAATAAGGTCCAGAATAGACTACACTATAAAAGGGGGTGTTGTGAAGAACACACCCTATAGAAAACTCTTGCTCAAGATACCTTGAGCAAGAGTTATCTATAACTCGAAACACGTTGGCCAAAGAAGATATTGCTCAGGGGGTGGTTCTGGAGAAAGGTAAGACCCCTTTTTTTCCATATAATTTTTGTGTAATAATTGGTCATTGGGAGCTGTGTAACCGGGCCTCTGCTCCCTTAAATTTGGGTCTCAACCTCACATCCAGAACAGCCCTCTTCCCCCTGCACAATATTAGGTTTTAAAGTCTATTATTCCTTTTTAATTGTGTGTACTGAATAAATGTTCATTTTATGATACACCATAAAAAGGGTTGCTGAACATAGAAAAAACCATTATGGAAGGATACGCGCCAATTTTATAGTGAGTAACGGTGTGCATATAGAATATAACATTTATGAAAGAAAGCTCAATGTGTGTCATCTTACCCTCTTTAGTGAGGTTTGTTTATTCAAACACCCCTTGTTCACCTTATGAAGTGGGAAACTTATGGGAACCGTTAAAAATTATTTCACAGAAGTGGGACCAAAGATACCTTTATGGGCTTCATAAATGCTTTTTAATGTGTAAGTGAGGTATGCTATCCTCACCTCATGAAAACCAAACTCTTCATTTAACTACATCATATTGTCACATAATTACCCCCGTGCAGCAGTATAAACAAATACATCCTGTATCGGGAATACTACACATTATTTTCCGTTTGAATTATATATTTCATGTTCTAAGGAGCAACGGAGCAGAAGAATACTTTCGTTCCAAAAGAAGGGGAAAGAAAGAACATCCCATCCATCTAGGATAAGTATTTTTATTCAATATCCTGGACTCACCTATCACTTTCACACCTATTCAGCAAGGTAGCGCCATCTTCACAACACCCCCTTTTCTAGCTGCCTTATAGCTGTTTAACAAACATTGGAGCTCTAAACACTGAATAGGTGAGTTCTACCATTGCAGGTATTTCAATTAAAACACCCCCTCTTATTACAGTAGCTGACTATAGGGGATGGTACTACTGCCCATCCACGCCTTTATTTAAGTTATTCATAAGGTGATACACTCCAACCCCCACTCCATACATCAAACGTCATTTTTTTTATCACAATGGAATTAGAGTAATAAGTCAGGGAAGAAAGAACACAGCTAGATTTCAAATATAGCTTACAGCAGTGGATCTCATACTGTGTGCCTAGACACCCTGGGGTGCATCGGGACACTTACAGGGGTGCTGTGAGTTGGTGGTCCAGGACCAATTCAAATTAGTTATGGTCAATGTAGTAGACAAAACCAGTGCTGGTGGCTGACAATCATAAAATATGTGGACAAACAGAAGGAATCCTGTTCCTCACCACACAATTGAACCTAGGGATAACATATAAACACAATTTACTTAAATTTTATATTTCTTTCTAAATTTCCCAATAAGAAACCTTTGGCCTAGGGGTGCCACCCTGACAAAAATTCTGATACTCTAGGGCGCCGTGATTCAAAACAGTTTGAGATCCACTGGCGTATTTATAATGGCTGCAGTGTGCGCGGTGCACGCGTGGTCCTGGGGTCCAGGGGGGCCCACACCACACACCCTGCATCCAGAACTGCTGCAGAAATCAGTGGGAAAATGGTGTGGCGCCATTTTCCTGGTGTTTCGCACATGCGCAATAGCAAAATCACTGGGAAAATGGCAACCTTTCCATTTTCCGGAGATCTGCGCATACACTCTAGGCTATGGGACAGCGCTAGGGACACTAGTGCCCAGAGCTAAAGTGCTACCGGCTAGAGAGGAGGGGGCCCAGAAGTAGCCTGCAGGCGGGCCTCCTCCTCTCTAGATACACCCCTGCTTACAGAATAGTTTTTCCTATTGTGTGAATTGCGGTATGTTAGCACATGGAGCAAAGTAAAGCTTAGAGGGCAGATATTACATGGGACTAGGCAGAATGACTAAAATTAATGAGTTGTTCTTTGTAACAAGGAATCAGATGTGGGAGGAGTCTGATCTAGTGGGCAGCTGGGCTTGGTGTCCTGGTGGAGACTGAAGCAGCCAGTTTATTTAGGAGATAACCAACTACCTACCTTCCTTTCCTACTGATTATTGTGTATGTTTCCCCTATGTCATGACTCAACAGGCTAGCACCGACAGAATGTAACTGGAAGTTAACTGAACATAAGAACGTAATATGTCTATGTTATACATATATTATTTTCTTTTTTATGATGTGAACCTGTACATCATGTAGCACGAATAAAAAGCTTGTATGAGCAAATTTTTGATTAATTAAAATTGTTAGCATGTAGCCTTGTCCTTCACTAATTCTGGATAAAGTTATAATGCAACTCAGATAAAATGCTGTAAATAGCTTAAAAACCACGCCAACATTGTCCCATTGATAGATTGTGGTCAACATTTTGACTGCTAACAGCACTAATCTTGAGTAAGTAACTACTTCACCTCCATTTATTAACCAAATCTACGCTACTACCTGCTCGGAGAAGTTAAGATGAAATAAAACCCAGACTCCAGTACTTGGGGGCAAATTCAGTTAGCCGCAAAAACATGAATTGACCTCGAATGGCGAAATGCGCCTATTCAATTGTCTGTGAAAATGGTTTCACTGTAATTTTATCACAAATTTCAATTCGCCAACTCTGAGTAGGTGATAAACTTGGGGATAATCCCTATTTTAAGTTAAAAATGTTGGAATTTCGTTCTGAAACCCTTGGACACCCCCCTGAATGACTAATTAGGTAAGCAGAAAATTTTAATTATTTTAAATTGGATAAAAACAGTGCAAAATTATGGAAATTGGGGTGCAAGGTATGGGATAGGTATATTGGAGATCTTTATAAGTGAGACAAGTGTTTTTAGACTTGCTGGTGGGAATAATCTGTGTGTTTACACTTTTTTTTTTTTTTTTTAAAGTCCCCTAAAATGACCCAAATCTATACTTATACCCATTCTTATGTACCCTAAATTTAACAAGAACACTTATTTTGCTGAAAAAAAATAGTTTTCTATCTTTTTTATTTTTTTACATGCAACAGCCAATTGACCCAATTTAAGTACCAGAAATACTTTTGTTATAACCAATAATAAACTTCTATGCTGTTATCTAATGTTATTTTTTTTGTTTGTTTTTTATTGTTTTTTTTTTTTTTGGGGGGGGGGGGGGAGAAGGCAAATTAACCCATTTCTCACTTTCGGCACCAATTTTCGTGGTAATCTCATTGAATTTGGCCCTTTAGAGGGGACAGTTGCACAGTAAGTGGTAGAAAACCTGTTAGTCATTCATTTTCAATAACTTGTTTTGCCTGGGCAGCCTCATCCCCCCCAACCCTCATGTGATGCGGTGAGCCTTTACTTACAGTAGTAACACTGTGCACCATGTACAAATTATAGTAAAAATTCATGAAATGTGTAACAATTTTAAAGTTATAAATATAATACTAAACACTTGCCAGCGGGAATTCGGGAGAATACTGTGGTGTCGTGCCACCATGCCATTTCTATTTATTTGAACCAAGCCGTGGTGGTGTTGGTACATATCCCTAGCCACAGCACTTCAACCCCAGCCAGTAACTACAAAGAAGCGTTACCAGAGGGGATTATAATGATGCAATATCTATTGGGATGCTTTAGATTCAGAAGCAGCAGCACTGCCACCTTTCTGGAGCAGATCTTTGGCTGGGAGTGGTTAAAGCAGACATCCTGAAAGGAAGTTTGGACAAAAGACAAAGATAAAATTCCCAGTACAGAAATGGTGGAGCAAGAACGAAATGTTAAAAGTAAGAGCGCTGTCTAGGCTGTTTCATGCAAGATATAACTGAATTAACCTGATCTTGTTAAAGAGGCAGGTGCTGGCTAGCTATACCTACCAGAATGTGTTAAAACTATATATTAAAAGGCAAAAATACACAAATGTAAGATTAACATCTACTACATTTAAGTAAGAAATCAGGAATAACCAGTTCTAGTCTTCATAAAACAGGTGCTAAAAGTCACACACACACATCACCTAGAAGCAAGCAACCTACCTCCACTTAAGAATTACATGCATTTTGCTGTGAGCCTGCATTATGGGTAATACACATAAGCTAGACTAGGGGTCTAAATGGAGGTATGCAATTGTCCAGTACAGGTGTACAGGGACCCACGCCAGGAATCTAATTGAAGACCGAACCATCCCCTACGGCAATCCAGAATACCGTCTACATTTGGAGGAATTTGCATTTAGCTGAACCGATGAACTTTGCTCACCACACTGCATGAGGAGCTCACTATTCAAAAAATCTGGAGCAACATACCCTCTAGCGGTAAAGTTTCAATACTGGACAATTGCATACCTCCATTTAAACTGCTTATACTGGACCTAATTATTGGGGGAAATATTTTGGAACGGACTTCCTGTATTGAAAGCTTTCTCCATATTCCTGGCGGTTTGGGTAACCCTTGTTTTATTTATTGTACTATTTGTACTTTTTAAACATTTATTATTGGTGCATGCATTTAGGGTGTATTTACCCCTATATTTAGTGTATTAATTCATATTATTAAATTCTGAATTACCAGATACATCAATACTGTTGTCCTATATAATAATTCTAGCGCAGCCTCCATTTCGTTTTGTATTTGTTTATCTTTGTGGGAGTGACTTCCTGTTTCTTTTTGAGGCCGCTGCTTGGCATAGCATCCCATACCCTAGCGCCTGAGTACCCTTGGGCAACCACTCCTGCCCTAATCCACCATGTTGTAACTGCTCTCAGCTGACATTTTGAGCATCCTGAAAATCCCTGGCAGGATCCCATCCTGGGAACGCAGATTGTGTTGCAGCAGCGCTGATCCCGGGGCTGTGGAGGGGCAGCTCCAGGGGAGAGGAAGCATTCCCACCACTGCTTCTGACCTTAGGAAAAAGTGTGGGAACTCCCAACCATGGAAGAGATCACTATGTCAGATTGAGATACAGTGACTGTTCTGCTCAGTCGGGCTCAGTGACTGAACCACAGAAGAATGGTCTATGTTCCAGCTGCCCACACCCAATTTTTTCCCGGGTGTGGTATAGAAGATCTACAGTATTTAGGTTGACAGTCAATAGGTCAACACCAAGTGGCCAATGTCACACATGCGCCCGCACTCAGAACTCCTTCCACGTTGGGGCGTTCGTGCCTTTGGGAATTTTGCAACTTATCCTAACAATAAAACAGATCAGTCTACCACCACCAAGTGTATTCTGGGCAATAACGCTTCCCACAGAGGCCACTTCGGTTCTGCTCTCAGTATATACACTTTAAAAATCAGTAGCTCTCAAGGCAGTAGGTCAAAGAACACAGAATATCAGAACTAGAAATTAGGGTTTAATTTCATTTCAAGAATAACTTCAGAGCTTACAGTTACAAAAAAATATACCTATAATTATTTTAAAAGTACACACAGATTACAGACATTTCAGAAAAATAAAAAGGATAGAACATAGTTCAAGTCGCCTTCCAGAACTGAATAATATTGGAGTACCCTCGCTCCTGAAATAAGTTGGACATCCTTGCCATATGGCTACCTTAGTGAAGGACACTGAATCACCTAAAGAGACGCATCTTTATCCTTCCAGCACAGCTCCTTGCCACACACTGACACTTGGGATTTTTAACTCTTTCAAAGCCAAAAGTAATTGATTGGGAGGTTTGTGTCTTTGTTTCTTTGCTACAGGTTTTCCCTGAAAAACAAGCAGGGGTGCCTTTCTTATTTTGTTTCATTCTGCTTGAAGGCTATGGTCTGTGGTCGGTCCATACTGGACAGATATATGGCTTTAGTCAGGAAAAGATTTTGTGAGCAATTCCTAACACCTTCCTTCAAAAGAATTTGACACCTCTGTAGATTGGCAGGACCACAGTACCAGTTACACACGCCCTCCTGCTGGGTAGAGTACACATACATTTTTTTAACAATCCAAGCATCCCTTGACTCAGTTCAATTACCTGGAGTTAATTACAGAATGGCATTTTGGCATACAGTTTTAGAAATTAAATTTCCAAAGAGAATATACATGGTTACCAAATTGCACCAACATACATCTCCTCACTCATCTCAAAATATCTCCCTACCAGAACTCTCTGCTCTGCACAAGATCTGAGTCTCTCATCCACACGTATTACTTATTCCCACTCAAAATGACAGGACTTTATCCGGGCTTCAGCCACTCTGTGGAATGCCCTCCCACGCACAATAAGACTCACCTTTACTCTCCAAACCTTTAAAACGTTCCCTGAAAACTCACCTCTTCAGACAAGCCTATCAAATTCCAGACCCACCCACATAACCTTCAATGCTTCCCTATCCAATTGCATCCTCTCTGTACACTACACATAACCTCACTTATTTTGTCTTCCAACATTGCTGTGTGATCATATCATACAACCCATTAAGAACCTAGCAATCTGGTGGACCATTATGCAATAGGTAGCATCTATCCTTGTGTATCTATGCCTATTTCCCTATAGATTGTAAGCTTGCGAGCAGGACCTTCCTACCTCTATGTCTGTTTGTTTTTGCCCAGTTTTGTTCTATAACTGTTGTTCTGATTGTAAAGCGCAACGAAATATGCTGCGCTATATAAGAAACTGCTAATAAATAAATAAATAAATAAAATAAACATTCAGCTTAAACAGTACCATATTTTGGGATCAGATACGTGATGGATCCTGACATTCAACAGGTACAAAAGGTTGGCACACGTTTTTTTTTCCATTTTTTTGGGCCAAAGTGTCAACCATTTGTGTGTCGATCATTATCTATACACCGTCTGTCTAACATTCAGATACCCTTCTACCTGGAAGAATTGGCCAGTGAAATGCTGGAAGAGACCGGGGACATTGAGAGGCTGGGGTGCTCCTTGTGGTGTCTGCCCATGGCCCCCGGGGCACGCTAGGCCAACAACAAGCAAAATTTATCCTGAGAGCCTGGGAGGTTGCACCCTTCTATACTGGCAACTTCACCCCTGTCTCAGACACCTGGTATATAGCTGGAGTCTTGTCTCAGAGATAATATAGTCCCTGGTAAAGTATACCCCTGTACCCCTGTAAGTGTACCCCTGTCTTAGAGACTTTGGCAGGACAGTCTCCATGACCCCTTTCCCAAGTGCACACCTGCCGCGCATGCAAATGCCATTACTTGGAAGCTCAAGAAAGATTTTTGGCCTTTACAGTATATCCAAAGGTTTGGTCGCCCATGAGTTAGCACTATGTTGACAGCTCACACTGTATGATGGCATACTCCTGTTTAAGTGGAGTTGTATTCAGGAAGGGAGTAGGGCTAAGGAGGAGGTCACATTTTGACTTGTACAGACTGTAAATAAAATGATTTCTGTACTTTTGATCTTTGTCCACCATTTTCTCTCTTACCTTTTCATTCTCTCTCTTTTTAGGCAGTCTACTGTACTTTGCCATAGACAAATCATGCTCTAAAAAGAAATTCAACATTCAAACATATATTAAAATAAGCACAAGTCAACATTATAAAACACATATGACAATGGTTTAATATAATAAATAGTTTGTATTCAAAACATACCATTGCTAGCAAGAAGAAAAAGATCTTTTAATGTGCTTACTTCTGCAAAACAAAATAAAAAAGGATAAATTAAATAAAAAATATAGACAGGCTGAAAAGAGATAGCACAATATATATATGCAAAATAAAAAAATAAGATTTTACTCACCGGTAAATCTATTTCTCGTAGTCCGTAGTGGATGCTGGGGACTCCGTAAGGACCATGGGGAATAGCGGCTCCGCAGGAGATTGGGCACAGCTAAGAAAGATTTAGGACTACCTGGTGTGCACTGGCTCCTCCCACTATGACCCTCCTCCAGACTTCAGTAAGGATACTGTGCCCGGAAGAGCTGACACAATAAGGAAGGATTTTGAATCCCGGGTAAGACTCATACCAGCCACACCAATTACACCGTATAACTCGTGATATTATACCCAGTTAACAGTATGAACATAACAGAGCCTCTCAACAGATGGCTCAACAATAACCCTTTTAGTTAACAATAACTATATACAAGTATTGCAGACAGTCCGCACTTGGGACGGGCGCCCAGCATCCACTACGGACTACGAGAAATAGATTTACCGGTGAGTAAAATCTTATTTTCTCTGACGTCCTAGTGGATGCTGGGGACTCCGTAAGGACCATGGGGATTATACCAAAGCTCCCAAACGGGCGGGAGAGTGCGGATGACTCTGCAGCACCGAATGAGAGAACTCAAGGTCCTCCTCAGCCAGGGTATCATATTTGTAGAATTTTGCAAACGTGTTTGCCCCTGACCAAGTAGCAGCTCGGCAAAGTTGTAAAGCCGAGACCCCTCGGGCAGCCGCCCAAGAAGAGCCCACTTTCCTCGTGGAATGGACTTTTACAGATTTAGGCTGCGGCAGGCCAGCCACAGAATGCGCAAGCTGAATTGTGCTACAAATCCAGCGAGCAATAGTCTGCTTTGAAGCAGGAGCACCCAGCTTGTTGGGTGCATACAGGATAAATAGCGAGTCAGTCTTCCTGACTCCAGCCGTCCTGGAAACATAAATTTTCAAGGCCCTGACAACGTCCAGTAACTTGGAGTCCTCCAAGTCCCTAGTAGCCGCAGGCACCACGATAGGTTGGTTCAAGTGAAAAGCTGATACCACCTTAGGAAGAAACTGGGGACGAGTCCTCAATTCTGCCCTATCCATATGGAAAATCAAATAGGGGCTTTTACATGACAAAGCCGCCAATTCTGACACACGCCTTGCCGAAGCCAAGGCCAAAAGCATGACCACTTTCCACGTGAGATATTTCAAATCCACGGTTTTGAGTGGCTCAAACCAATGTGACTTTAGGAAACCCAACACCACGTTGAGGTCCCACGGTGCCACTGGAGGCACAAAAGGAGGCTGAATATGCAGCACTACCTTGACAAATGTCTGAACTTCAGGCAGTGAAGCCAGTTCTTTTTGGAAGAAAATCGACAGAGCCGAAATCTGGACCTTAATGGAACCCAATTTTAGGCCCATAATCACCCCTGACTGTAGGAAGTGCAGAAATCGACCTAGCTGGAATTCCTCCGTTGGGGCCTTCCTGGCCTCACACCACGCAACATATTTTCGCCATATGCGGTGATAATGTTGTACGGTTACATCTTTCCTAGCTTTAATGAGCGTAGGAATGACTTCCTCCGGAATACCCTTTTCTTTTAGGATCTGGTGTTCAACCGCCATGCCGTCAAACGCAGCCGCGGTAAGTCTTGGAACAGATAGGGCCCCTGCAGCAGCAGGTCCTGTCTGAGCGGCAGAGGCCATGGGTCCTTTGAGATTAATTCTTGAAGTTCCGGGTACCAAGACCTTCTTGGCCAATCTGGAACAATGAGAATAGTTCTTACTCCTCTTTTCCTTATTATCCTCAGTACCTTGGGTATGAGAGGAAGAGGAGGGAACACATAAACCGACCGGTACACCCACGGTGTCACTAGAGCGTCCACAGCTATCGCCTGAGGGTCTCTTGACCTGGCGCAATATCTTTCTAGCTTTTTGTTTAGGCGGGACGCCATCATGTCCACCTGTGGCCTTTCCCAACGGTTTACAATCAGTTGGAAGACTTCTGGATGAAGTCCCCACTCTCCCGGGTGGAGGTCGTGCCTGCTGAGGAAGTCTGCTTCCCAGTTGTCCACTCCCGGAATGAACACTGCTGACAGTGCTAACACGTGATTTTCCGCCCATCGGAGAATCCTTGTGGCTTCTGCCATCGCCGTCCTGCTTCTTGTGCCGCCCTGTCGGTTTACATGGGCGACAGCCGTGATGTTGTCTGACTGGATCAGAACCGGCTGGTTTTGAAGCAGGGGCGTTGCCTGACTTAGGGCATTGTAAATGGCCCTCAGTTCCAGAACATTTATGTGTAGGGAAGTCTCCTGACTTGACCAAAGTCCTTGGAAGTTTCTTCCCCGTGTGACTGCCCCCCAGCCTCGAAGGCTGGCATCCGTGGTCACCAGGACCCAGTCCTGTATGCCGAATCTGCGGCCCTCTCTGAGATGAGCACTCTGCAGCCACCACAGCAGAGACACCCTGGTCCTTGGAGACAGGGTTATCAACCGATGCATTTGAAGATGCGATCCGGACCATTGGTCCAACAGGTCCCACTGAAAGGTTCTGGCATGGAACCTGCCGAATGGAATTGCTTCGTAGGAAGCTACCATCTTTCCCAGGACTCGCGTGCAGTGATGCACCGACACCTGTTTTGGTTTCAGGAGGCCTCTGACTAGAGATGACAGCTCCTTGGCTTTCTCCTCTGGGAGAAACACTTTTTTCTGGACTGTGTCCAGAATCATCCCCAGGAACAGTAGACGTGTCGCCGGAACCAGCTGTGACTTTGGAATATTCAGAATCCAACCGTGCTGGTGTAGCACCTCCTGAGATAATGCTACGCCGACCAACAACTGCTCTCTGGACCTCGCCTTTATCAGGAGATCGTCCAAGTATGGGAAAATTAAAACTCCCTTTTTCCGAAGGAGTATCATCATTTCGGCCATTACCTTGGTAAATACCCTCGGTGCCGTGGACAGGCCGAACGGCAACGTCTGGAATTGGTAATGACAATCCTGTACCACAAATCTGAGGTACTCCCGGTGAGGATGGTAAATGGGGACATGCAGGTAAGCATCCTTGATGTCCAGAGATACCATGTAATCCCCCTCATCCAGGCTTGCAATAACCGCCCTGAGCGATTCCATCTTGAACTTGAATTTTCTTAAATATGTGTTCAAGGATTTCAAATTTAAAATGGGTCTCACCGAACCGTCCGGTTTCGGTACCACAAACATTGTGGAATAGTAACCCCGTCCTTGTTGAAGTAGGGGCACCTTGACTATCACCTGCTGGGAATACAGCTTGTGAATTGCCTCTAACACAGCCTCCCTTTCTGAGGGAGTCGTTGGTAAGGCAGATTTGAGGAAACGGCGGGGGGGGGGGGGGGGGAATGTCTCGAATTCCAGCCTGTGTACCCCTGAGATACCACTTGAAGGATCCAGGGATCTACTTGTGAGCGAGCCCACTGATTGCTGAAGTTTTTGAGACGGGCCCCCACCGTACCTGGCACCGCCTGTTGAGCCCCAGCGTCATGCGGCGGACTTAGCAGAGGAAGCGGGGGAGGACTTTTGTTCCTGGGAAGTGGCTGTATGCTGCAGCTTTTTTCCCCTACCTCTGCCTCTGGGCAGAAAGAACGCGCCTCTACCCCGTCTGCTCTTTTGGGGGCGAAAGGACTGTACCTGATAATACGGTGCTTTCTTTGGTTGTGAGGGGACATGCGGCAAAAATGCTGACTTCCCAGCCGTTGCTGTGGACACTAGGTCCGAAAGACCATCCCCGAACAACTCCTCACCCTTATAAGGCAAAACTTCCAAGTGCCTTTTAGAATCTGCATCACCTGTCCACTGCCGGGTCCATAACCCTCTCCTGGCAGAAATGGACAGTGCACTTATTTTAGATGCCAGCCGGCAAATATCCCTCTGTGCATCTCTTATGTAGAAGACAGCGTCTTTAATATGCTCTACGTTTAGCAATATAGTGTCCCTGTCTAGGGTGTCAATGTTTTCTGACAGGGAGTCTGACCATGCAGCTGCAGCACTGCATATCCATGCTGAAGCAATAGCTGGTCTCCGTATAATACCAGTGTGCGTATATATAGCCTTCAGGAGAGCCTCCTGCTTTCTATCAGCAGGTTCCTTTAGGGCGGCCGTATCCTGGGACGGCAGTGCCACCTTTTTTGATAAGCGCGTAAGTGCTTTATCCACCCTAGGGGGTGTTTCCCAACGTGACCTATCCTCTGGCGGGAAAGGGTACGCCATTAGTAATTTTTTTTAAATTACCAATTTTTTATCGGGGCAAGCCCACGCTACTTCACACACTTCATTTAATTCTTCAGAAGGGGGAAAAACTACTGGTAGTTTATTCTCCCCAAACATAATACCCTTTTTTGTGGTACCTGGGGTCACCTCAGAAATGTGTAAAACATTTTTCCTTGCCTCAATCATATAACGAGTGGCCCTATTGGACATTACATTAGTCTCTTCGTCGTCGACACTGGTATCAGTATCCGTGTCGACATCTGTGTCTGCCATATGAGGTAGCGGGCGTTTTAGAGCTCCTGATGACCTTTGAGACGTCTGGGCAGGCACGGGCTGAGAAGCCGGCTGCCCCGCATTTGGCATGTTGTCAAATTTTTTATGTAAGGAGTCGACACTTTCGCGTAATTCCTTCTTCCACAAGTCCATCCACTCCGGTGTCTGCCCCGCAGGGGGTGACAACACATTTATAGGCACCTGCTCCTCCTCCACATAAGTCTCCTCATCAAACATGTCGACACAGCCGTACCGACACACCGCACACACACAGGGAATGCTCTGACAGAAGACAGGACCCCACAAAGCCCTTTGGGGAGACAGAGAGAGAGTATGCCAGCACACACCAGAGCGGTAAATAATACAGGGATTAACTAAATTATATCCCCTTATAGCTGCTATATGTATATTGCGCCTACATTTAGTGCCCCCCCCTCTCTTTTTTACCCTTTCTGTAGTGTAGACTGCAGGGGAGAGCCAGGGAGCTTCCTTCCAGCGGAGCTGTGAGGGAGAAATGGCGCCAGTGTGCTGAGGGAGATAGCTCCGCCCCTATATCGGCGGACTTTTCTCCCGCTTTTTTATGTATTCTGGCAGGGGTATTTATCACATAAATAGCCTCTGGGGCTATATATTGTGATATATTTGCCAGCCAAGGTGTTTTTATTGCTGCTCAGGGCGCCCCCCCCAGCGCCCTGCACCCTCAGTGACCGGAGTGTGAAGTGTGTATGAGGAGCAATGGCGCACAGCTGCAGTGCTGTGCGCTACCTTGGTGAAGACTGATGTCTTCTGCCGCCGATTTTCCGGATTCTTCTTGCTTCTGGCTCTGTAAGGGGGCCGGCGGCGCGGCTCCGGGACCGAACATCAATGGCCGGTTCCATGCGGTCGATCCCTCTGGAGCTAATGGTGTCCAGTAGCCTAAGAAGCCCAAGCTACCACCAGTTAGGTAGGTTCGCTTCTTCTCCCCTTAGTCCCTCGCTGCAGTGAGTCTGTTACCAGCAGACCTCACTGTCAAATAAAAAACCTAAAATATACTTTCTCTCTAGGAGCTCAGGAGAGCCCCTAGTGTGCATCCAGCTCAGCCGGGCACAGGATTCTAACTGAAGTCTGGAGGAGGGTCATAGTGGGAGGAGCCAGTGCACACCAGGTAGTCCTAAATCTTTCTTAGCTGTGCCCAGTCTCCTGCGGAGCCGCTATTCCCCATGGTCCTTACGGAGTCCCCAGCATCCACTAGGACGTCCGAGAAATAAAAGTTTCTTTTTACTTTAGAAACACCAATCTTATCAATATAAATAAACGTGCACTATTTTAGGAGTATGGAATATTCCACATGGAATTGCAAAGAATTTCGCTTTATGTATCTCATCCTCTGATGAGCTTTGAGTTAACGGAAATGATCTGTTTGCAATGCTTTTGTGTATACAGCAACAAAGAAGCCAGCAGAACAAAAATAAATCATGAAACGTCACTAAGAATAACATAAAAGCTTATTGCATGCAAAACTGCAATTGCCCTGACACAAGTACTCCTATACGCTCTCTGCAGTGCAGAGACTAGATAGTCAATTGAGGACAGGCATGGCAAGACAGCTCACCAAGCACTGTTGGGATAAATGTATGGAGAAGCAAGGAGCAAAGTTGGATTCTCAGGGGCCGATTCAATTGTTTTTTTTTTCACGGCCACCACTAGAGGGAGCCCGATGGCAGCATCCAATTGTTCTGCCTTTCAGGGACCCAGCAGCCACGGAGCTCACATTTTTTCTCGCAGCCTCCTGAGGTCCGAGAATAAAAAAAATGTGTTGAAACTGGGCACTTTGGGCGTCCAAACAGGTGGAGACTTCTTTAAAAGTCACCCATTTCAATCCTTATTTACTAGTAATAGCAACAGAAATCTACAAGTGATTGTCTTAATAGCAAATATTTGTAACCAAATATTATCATGGAGTACACAGAGGATTATTCAGTTTTTAGCAAACCCAAAAAAAAGTTTGCAATTGGGCAAAACCAGGTGTGGCAGATGTAACGTGCAGAGAGAGTTCGATTTGGGTGGGTAATATTGTTTCTGTGCAGGGTAAATACTGGCTGCTTTATTTTTACACTGCAATTTAGATTTCAGTTTGAACACATTCCAACCAAATACCCAAATCTAACTCTCTCTGCACGTTACATCTGCCCCACCTGCAGTGTACATGGTTTTGTCCATTAGTGTGCTATTTTGGTTTGCTAACAACTCTGAATAACCCCCACAATCAGCAAATTACAGATCTTATTGTTAACCTGTCTTTACACCATATTGAGAGAATACTGAGCTGCATCCTCTAAAGTGTATGTGGACAATCTAACATGATAGAGGGGTTTTGCTTGCTTGTCTTGAAGCAGAAATTTTCAAGAGGGAAGATAAAGTATTTGTGGAAAAAAGCTAACAGCTTAAACAGTACCTGTTAATCTCATTTGGTGTCCAGAAAAGGGTTGTGCTGGACCGGCAAACAGGGTGGCATCTTCCACCCCGGGCTGATACAATTTTAAGGTTTGCAGGCTGCTAGTTGGCTGCAGCTGCCGGCGGCCAGGAAAAAGGCAGAAACAACTCCAGGGTCACTCTGTGTTACAAGCATGTTATAAACAGAGCGGCCGGTATCACTTTCTTTCTCCTGCATGTACACAGAGTCTGGGTCCATCACTGATTGGTGGATGGCTTTAGCCAGGGCCGAACTGGCCATCTGGCAAATGCCAGAAGGGTTGATGACTTGATGGGCCGATCCGACATAACTGCCTGGCCGGGCAGCTCTGCTCGGCTATACGGCAAACAGAGCAGCTTCGCCTCCCAGCGATCTGCCCGGCATACAGAAAGATGGGGTCATGCCGCTAGGCCATGCTCTGATGAGATGTGACCACACCCCTTGTTGGGCATGTGCTAGAATACTGAGTGGTTCCAGGCACCTAGTCCGTCCCTGGCTATCTATCAGAGTTCAGAAGGCTGCAGGGAGAGATGACGAAGGACTGATGGCAGCAGGGCGAGTAACAGGATTTGGTCGCCCCACTCAGATCTAAAGTCTCATTTATTAAAGGAAAGGGGTGCTTTAAAATCTCGGGCATGAGTTTCAATAAAGGATGGAGCATATTTTCAGACCTTATGTACGATTGTTTTAACCACAGAACTGGCACTAACTTATGGGATATGACTGGAGCCAGGAGTACGTTACATGGCTAGGTCATATCACCGCTGTGACCCATGCTCCGCTGCTCTCTGCAATAAAACTGAGGGACCATTACAAGGAGAGGGGTGGGGAGAGGGCAAAGGATGACCCACAGTTTTTTTGGGGGGCTGGACAAGCGGGTCATATTTGAGGTTTAATTTTTAATGAGGTTGGGCTTTTAGAGCGAGAACATACATTTTGTAATGTATATGGATAGTTTCTTTTTAGGGAAAAATCAGATCTCTGGTGTAAGTTTTAATGAGGAATGGGGTTCAGATCTGTGGTATGATTTTTAAAGAGGGAAGTTAGATCTGTGGTATCATTAAGAATAAAGGAAGGTAGGGCTGACTGAAATTTGGGGTATTATTTTAAAAAGTGGTGAGGCAGATCTGTTATCTTATTTTTAATGAACAAAGAGGGGTCCGATTTGAAATCTTATTATTGTATAGGGGTCACTATTATACTCTGTGGCTAGCAGGCACAGTATATAGACGTTATGGTAAGAACTTACCGTTGATAACGTGATTTCTCTTATGTCCACAGGTATCCACAGGATAACATTGGGATATGTCGGAGCGACAGCGGAAATGGCACCAAACGGTCACAAGCTTTCTGGCCTCCCAGGATGCATCGGGGCTTCACTATATAATCCCGCCCACTGACTCAGTCAAATCAGTTCTTTCCACAGCGATTAGGCAGGAGCATCAGGTAGAAACCTTTTTAGGCGATAAGAACACACATGCACACCCTTCCATTAAAGAGGGAAGAGGTTTAGTGATTGTCAAGATCCTCAAATCAGGTGCGTCAGGGTGGGACCCCTGTGGATACCTGTGGACATAAGAGAAATCACGTTATCAACGGTAAGTTTTTACCATAACGTCTATTTCTCTGGCTGGGTCCACAGGTTATCCACAGGATAACATTGGCATTGCCAAAGCCAGTTTTAGTGGTGGGGACACTCCTGATTACACAGGAGGACACTTCGCCCGAAGTCTGCGTCATGAGAGGCAAAAGTATCCAAGGCATAATGTCTGATGAATGTGTTTATGGAAGACCATGTGGCTGCCTTACAAATCTGTTCTGCTGAAGCACCCTGTTGTGCTGCCCATGAAGGACATACCTTACGTGTAGAGTGAGCAGAGATATTAGCCGGAGTAGGGAGATCTGCATGAGAACAAGCTTCTGATATTACCATTCAGAGCCATTTTGCCAGCGTCTGTTTACTAGCAGGCCTCCCTCTTCTATGAAATCCGTAGAGGATGAAGAGAGAGTCTGTTTTTCTGATGGCGCTAGTACGATCTATGTAGATTCTTAATGCTCGGACTACGTCCAGCGACGCTTCTCCCGCAGAAAGTCCCGATACCTGAAAAGCTGGGACTACAATCTCTTCATTAAGGTGAGACTTTGAAACCACCTTCGGAAGATAACCAGATCTAGTTCTAACTGCTTTATCTGGAAAAAAACTTAGGAAAGGAGATTTACACGACAGCGCTCCTAAATCTGATACTCTTCTAGCTGAGGCCATTGCCAGTAGAAAGAGTACTTTAGCCGTTAACCATTTAAGATCTGCTCTCTTAAGTTGTTAAAACGGAGATCCCTGAAGTAATCTAAGAACTAAATTCAAATCCCAGGGAGTTGCAGGAGGAACAAATGGAGGTTGAATGTGTACCACTCCCTGAAAGAAAGTACGCACATCCTGTAAATCAGCAATCTTTCGCTGAAACCATACAGTTAACGCTGATACTTGAACTCTCAAGGAAGCTACTTTCAAACCTTTATCCAACCCTGCTTGAAGGAAATCCAAAATCCTGGATACTTTAAAAGATCTTGGATTCAAACTTTTTCCACTACACCAATGAATATAGGCTTGCCATATTCGATGATAAATACGAGCTGAAGAAGGTTTTCTTGCTCTAAGCATAGTTTGAATTACTTGTTTTGAAAACCATCTAGCTTCTAAGATAGAGGTTTCAACAGCCACGCGGTCAAAGGCAGACGATCCAGATGGCTGTAACAACAAGGACCCTGCATTAGCAGATCTGGACGTTGAGGGAGCAGTATCGGTGCTTCCACGGACATTCTCAGTAGATATGTGTACCAATGCCTTCTGGGCCAAGCTGGAGCTATTAGAATTATGGCTCCCTTTGCTTGCTTTATTTTTCTCACTACTCTGGGTAGCAGAGATATTGGAGGGAACAGATATGCCAGATTAAATTTCCATTTTACTGACAGTGCGTCTACAAGGACCACTCCGGGATCCTTTGTTCTTGATCCGTACCTCGGAACTTTGTTGTTTAGACAAGACGCCATGAGATCTATCTCCGGTAGACCCCATCTGTTCACTATGATCTGAAACACTTCTGGGTGTAACACCCATTCGGTTTCCTGGATGGTGTGTAAACTGAGAAAATCCGCTTCCCAGTTCAGTACACCTGGAACAAACACTGCTGACAATATGCTGGAAGATGGAGCTCTGCCCATCTTAGTATGGGAGTTACTTCCTCCATCAATCTTTTGCTGTGAGTTCCTCCCTGATGATTGAGGTACGCTACTGCTGTCGCATTGTCTGAGCGAATCTGGACCGGTCTTCCTTGCAGCCTGTCTTTTGCCTGAACTAGCGCCATATGAATGGCCCTTATTTCCAACAGATTTATTGGCAGGCGACTTTCCCTTATGGACCATTTTCCCTGGAACCAAAGGTTTTCGAGTACCGCTCCCCAGCCTTGAAGACTGGCATCTGTTGTCAGGACTTGCCATTCTTTTATCCAAAAGGGTCTCCCTCTTGTTTAAATGGTCTGTCTGAAGCCACCACGCTAGAGACCTTTTTACATTTACTGGAAACTTTATCATCTGCTTTTTTATTGTCTGATGATTTCCGTTCCACTTGGTCAGAATAAGGTGCTGTAATGGTCTGGAGAGGAATTGCGCATATTCCACCATGTCGAAGGTTGATACCATCAGACCCATCAGTCGCATTGCTGCATGACTGACATTGTCTGAGTGTGCAACGCTTCCTGAGTCATGACTTGCACTTTGACTACCTTTTTCTCTGGTAAGAAAACGTTCTGTAGACCTGAATCCAATGTGTCTCCCAAATGAACCATCCTCTGTGACGGATTCAGAGACGACTTTTCCCAATTTATGAGCCACCCGTGTCTCTGTAAACAAACTACTGTCTGTTGAAGATGGTTCAAAAGTAACTCCTGCGAATGTGCTAGTATTAACAGGTCGTCGAGGTATGGAAATATTCTTATCCCCTGCTTGCGGAGATGAGCTGCCATAACCACCATAATTTTGGTAAACACCCTGGGTGCTGTTGATAGCCCGAAGGGCAAGGCTTGGAACTGAAAATGTTCCTGGAGGATGGCAAACCTGAGGTAACACTGATGCGACCATGCTATAGGCACATGTAGGTAAGCATCCTGTATATCCAGAGATACCATGTCCCATAGCCAACATTATGGAGCGTAATGTCTCCAAGTGGAACCTTGGAATCCAAATGTATCCGTTGAGATTTGAGATTGAGAATTGGTCGAAATGACCCATTTGGCTTCTGAATCAAAAATAGGTTGGAGTAAAATCCCTGTACCCTTTGTGATGGAGGTACTGGGACAATCACACCTGACTGCAGTAATTTTTGGACTGCTTCTTGCAGGGCATTGGCCTTCGACTCTATACGAGACGGGCTGGTGCAAAAAAATATTTGAGGAGGTTGCCTCCTGAATGAGAACCCATACCCCATGAGATACCACCTTCTGCACCCAAGCATCTGTTGTCGACTGTTGCCATATGTGTGCAAAATGAAGGAGTCGGCCCCCAACCCTGGAGTCCTCCAGGCGGAGGCCCGTCTCTTCAGGCTGATGGTTTCTGTTCAGGGGCTTGGAAGCTGGCTTTCTACTTGCCCATTGCTTCTTACCCCTGGCTGATCTATTGAACTGGGGTTGCTTAGCCTCCTCTTTAGCTTTCGCTTTGCCATCGAAATGGCCGAAACTTTGAACCCTTAGTCTTAGGGTTATAATTAGCCGGAAATCTGACCTTCTTCGATTCAGCTTCCGATTCTAGAATATCAGATAATTGTTTTCCAAACAATATATTACCCGTGAAAGGCAATGCTTCCAATTCTTTCTTGGATTCAGCATCTGCTTTCCAGGTACGTAGCCAAACTGCTCTACGAGCGGCTACTGTCAAGACTGATGCTTTAGAAGCAATCGTACCCATATCAATTGCTGCTTCTTCCAAATATTGGGCAGCTTGTCTTAAACGGCTCAAATGATACTCTTGCACCCTATTAGGAGAAGAGAGGCCATTCTCTAGTTCCTCTGACCATTCGCCCATTGCCTTTGCTATCCAGGCCGAAGCCATAGCTGATCTTTTCACTGCTCCTGAGAGAGAAAATATATTTTTCAAGAAACTATCTACCCTTCTGTCTGTGACATCATTTAGTGAGGTAGAAGACAGTGGTGAAGCAGATTTATGCACAAGTCGCAGTACATGTGCATCTACTTTCAGAGGAACTTCTTTTTTCGAACAATCCGCAGCTGGAAATGGATAATAAGAATCCCACTTTTTCGGGATCTTATACTTTTTACTGGGCATCGCCCAGGATTCATCCATCATTTCCGTCAGATCCTCTGACGCTGGGAATTCAGTCTTAACGGTCTTTGTTCGTTTAAACACAGGTGCTTTAGATTTTGACACTGTTTTGGCTGACTCCTCCAAAGAGAGAACAGCCTTCATAGCATCAATAAGTTCATCTACATCCTCTGAACTAAAACTCTGCGACTGATCATCATACGGAGTATTTGACTATACTGTATCATCATCTGTTGTATCATCTTGTGTAGTCTGCCACATAGACGCATCTGTCTTAGCCTTACCTGTCTCTTGGTTACTTGTAGAAGCTACTGGATCCAAACAGTAAGAAGGGAGCTGCATGTATGGGTTAATAGTGTAACCTATCCCCTGGGGTGGTGCTGCCCGGAGTTAACCTGTCCGCTATTGAAGACAAAGTCTTTGCGAACATACTCCATGGTGGCTCTGCTGGTTGTTGAACCAATTCCTGTTTCTTACTTTGCTGAAAAGCAAAACAGTTCGCACACAACCCCTCATAAGTGACCAGCTGGCCTATACCAATTAACCCTGTTTTACAAGATAAACATGTTAGGGATGTAGGAGTGCCTGATAAATTCTCGTCACTTTTGCCGCTCACAGACATTGGTAATATTCTGTTAATGACTACACAATTTGTGACTGAAAATCACCTATATATAGATATATAGACGTGAGATCAATCTGACCACAACCGTGCACCTGAATTGAGGTTCAGAACAAGACTGACGACATAAAAAAGTCAGCACACATACTAGCAGTAAGTCACATGTTAAAAGCATTAAACATTGTCATATGAGAATACAACCACCTTAACAACTTACACGTAAGTAGGAAAATTGTATTTCTGTTTTTAACTGTTTTTTTTCAAACATAACATGCAGGAACAACAGTAATATACAGGTCTCATATGCAATATGTACTAAAATTAACAATTCATACTAACAAGTAGAGAGAATTTTAAGTACTGTATACCCTTCCTCCATAGAGCGGGATACAGGGAGACTCACCACACTTCCATATCCAACAAATACGCTTGCAAGACGCTGAGTGGATTCAGACGCTACTGGTGTACACTGCCGTTCTGATAACTGATGCAAGACACGGACGCTCACTAACGGACACGGACGCTCAGTGAAATGCCATGTGTATGCAGACGCCAAGGCCTGCGACTCGGTCCGGCACTCTCTAGTGTACACAACCGCAGCGTCTAAGCTGCGACCGAGTACCCTCGTGGTAGCGTATGAGACGGAAGTGAGGTCATTCAGTTCATGGACGGGAGACGCGCGGAAACTGGTCATGAACTTGGGGGAGGGGCGGCCAGGAGAGCGTCTAATTCCCCCCGTTGACTTAAACTTTAAGGATCGCGGCCTCACCCTAGTCCTGGCGCCTATGATCCCTAGAGCGTAGCGCTGTCGCACCTGAGAGTGTTCGGCGCATCAACACACTGTTTGTAGTCTCCACCAATACAGTGTAGCTGTGTCCGGTCCCCCTAGTAAGAGGAAATCCATAGACTTACCTTCCCCCCATGCTCCGGCCACAGCCTGGTTACGTCTGCTGGACCTGCTGGAACATTCGACACAGACGCCCGTTGAGACAGCACTGTACCGCGAAGGTAAGCGTTGTTGCGACCCGGTGGGGAGTTGTTGGAGCGACTCTTTCTAGTATGCGTTTAAGACGCTGTTAAGAAAAAAGTCGCTCAAAAAACATAGTAAGACTACAAAAATAACATCATAAAAGCTTCAGGCTGCTTTATTAACAACAGCCCTGTGACCATGGTCCGGCTCCTGCCGCACCAAACAAAAAACTGATTTGACTGAGTCAGTGGGCGGGATTATATGGTGAAGCCCCGATGCATCCTGGGAGGCCAGAAAGCTTGTGACCGTTTGGTGCCATTTCCGCTGTCGCTCCGGCATATCCCAATGTTATCCTGTGGATAACCTGTGGACCCAGCCAGAGAAATGTTTATAGTCTTTGACATGACTAGTGATATATTTTAATGGCGAAAACACACCTGCAAGGTTTTTGTCCTGCTAATATTCCTGTTGCAGTTTGATGGCAGGCACTTGCTCGTTCCGTAAATATTTCTTTTTTTAGGGAGGCCTCCAACCAGTCTATCCTAAATATATAGAATAGTTTCTACAGAAAAAGAGAAAATGGTGGTATGGTGGGATGTATCCACAACTGGAGGATGCATTTCTTAGCAACTGCCGAGATTATTACCAATAGTTTACGAACCCTTTGTGCTACTTTTATACCCCTGATTATAATGCCAAAATACGACCAATTCAAGTGTTAAGGGTAAATAATTGAGCAGATGTCTCGTTACATAGCACCATATCTGGTTCCAGAAGCAAGGTATCACTGGATCTGCTTTTGGAGTCTCACACCCGGGGCAAGCAAGCGTGATCTGTTGCCAACCCTATCAGGAATCTACAATGTTGGGTGAGATATGTCTTGTGGAAGATATTAAGGAAGAGTTCCGTATATGATGCGTCCGGAACTAGTTTAATGGAATGAGATAAAGTTCTCAGTAGGATCTGGTTAGACAAGGTTGAGAATTGTTCGACAAAGTCATTTGAAATTGAATTCTCTTTTAAAGAGGTGCTACAGTTCTTTCCAATGTGAAGGGTCTCCAAAACTATGACAAGGGATAAGTCACTTACCTGTGAGGTCTTTTTCCCGAAAATGTATCAAGGGCAGCACCATGGTATCAGCTAGCTGCTTTGCCAGATCCGTATGAAGCAAATTAAGCTAAAAAACAGAATCGTAAAACAAATATTACAGGATCATCTTGACCTACAGTACAGGTGTACAAAAAGATGAAAACTAAAACCACACAACAATGTCTACAGCTAAAACACTGGAAGATTTACACACTCAAATGGCATTCATTGCAAAACAGTTACCACATTAAAGAGAAGCATACAGCTTATTATCTAGGATGTTTTTACTGTTTTACTTCTTAATGAGGTGCATAACACCTACATTATACTAAATTACATTTAAAAACATCCCTGGGATTCCCCACACTGTTCCACCTATTCACATTCCAAAGCATTGCTCCTATGTCCATGTGGAGGAAGCTACTTAGTAATCATTGCTTTCAGTGTAGTGGTCTGCTCAAACAGGCTGGATAGAGTAGAGCCCCCATACCACTGCTACAAATTACAGAATAGTCTTACAGATTAGATCAGAATTATCAACCATATAAATGTTATGAACCAAGAGAACATAAATAATTTGTTAAATGACTATTTTTTACACAACTATCTAAAATTGAAGCCAGTTACTAACACTTCAAAGCAAACTCTTTAAACATCACCATCATCTTTACCACCTATAAGTATGCTTTTCCCCTATCGTCATATCATACTACCCCCCTTTGAAGTGCATTCCATGCGCTCTCATAATCAGCCCCTTCTATCATCTGCTATTTCTAGAATCATTGCCCTCTTCTGACACGGTATCACACATCATTACCTGCTGTGCAGATAACACAGGAGCAGGACCAGCAATTAAAACCAGGGCCGCCATCAAGGAGGTATGGCCGTTACTGGAGTCCCGGACCCAGCGGGTTTCCGGAGGGCTGCGATCTCCGCTGAAGCTGTCAGAGGACGGCTGGCTAAAGACTGCAGCAGCTGTCTAATCAACCACTGATGTTTCTAATTTTGCTGCACAAGCAATTTACATCACTACCAGAGAGAGGAGCTGGGACACATCCAGAAGAAGAAAAACAAGGAGGCTGAGCGCTGCGTGCTGGCTGGAGGGGCACATGGGGCTGGTTCCGGTATGAATGGTCGACCATGTTATGGTCGACAGTCATTAGGTCGACCACTATTGGTCGACATTGACATGGTCGACATGGACACATGGTCGACACATGAAAGGTCGACATATGAAAAGGTCGACATGAGTTTTTTTAACTTTTTTTGCGGTTGTTTTTTGCGTAAAGTGACTGGGAATCCCAATTAGTGCACCGCTTCGCTCGCCATGCTTCGGGTATGGTGCCTTCGCTTCGCTCGGCACACTTTACCGTTCCAATCTTAGTCCATGTGGATCGTAAAGTATGGAATAGTTCCCCAAAAGAAAAAAAAAGTTAAAAAACTCATGTCGACCTTTTCATGTGTCGACCTTTCATGTGTCGACCATTTTCATGTGTCGACCATGTGTCCATGTCGACCATGTCAATGTCGACCAATAGTGGCCGACCTAATGACTGTCGACCATAACATGGTCGACCATGTGAACGGATACCCATGGGGCTGGCTTGAGTGATACGAGGGTGGACTGACTGGAGGAGCACATTAGGGGGGCTGGCTGGAGTGACACATAAGGGGGGCTGGCTGCAGGAGCACATTTGGGGGGAGGGGGTTTGGCTGGCTGGAGTGACACATAAAAAAAAAAAAAACTTCAATCCCTCTGTTTGAGCTGCAGAGTGCAATAAACAATCATTCACTCGGAATTCATGTGGCCTTGTTAAATGGCCCTTGTTGTCAAAATAAGAATCCGCTGATATGCCTGCACGCTTCTAGAAAGTCTGTGATCCCTCTTTAAAGTTCGGTTTGATATGCATTCTGTCACAGGCAGACAAGGAACACATCTAATACGGACAAAGTAGTACAAAGTACTGTATTATAAAGATTATTATAAGGTCAATGGCTTTCATCCACACAAAGCAATACAGTAGCTCATGAACATGTATGGATAGATCACTAACCATATACACCTAAAATTTAATCAATGCACTACCCAGTTAGTATTAATACTAAAATCAGGCCCAGATTTAGGGTACAGATAAATGCCCCCTGTCAGAGAACACCAAACTTTTCACGGTGGGCAAGTCAGTTATGAGACCAATGGAAACGCTTGATTTTTTTTGTTTTTTTAAATTCTGTTCTATTTACCTTGTGCTAATCATGGGTAGCCCTGTCCTAGTAGTGCCCTGCCTCAACACTGGTTTGCTTACTTGTAGCTGAATCTTTCCCAGGTACTAGCCACATTACTACAATAACAACAATAATAACAATAATAATAATAATAATAATAATGTATTATTAGTATAAAGTACCAAGTGGATCAGCCCAGGACTGACTTGTCCTTACCCCTCCTGCTTCTAGTCTCCTTCTATGCTTGCTATGACTTGCATGTGTTGGCGTATAATCTGTGCATATGCCTCAGACCACAGCGCCTCCTGCCTTCCCAAGAAAATTGATGGGTGCATTAATTAATTAATTGGTGCATCAGACTCTTAAAGGCCCCTCATGTTCCTGGAAGCGGAGGCCAAGTTTAGCGTATTGAAGGCCTATCCCATGTCATACCTGCAGGCTCAACATTATATTAGTACCACAGCTTTCTCGGAGTCAGATTGGCAGAATTCCATGGATTCTGAACTGAAAAGCCCACCTGTGACGGGGAAGGCAATCTCTGTATATTTTAGCAATTTTGAGACTAGTTGGATTACTTGCAGATGCTTCTCATTTTCTGCCACGGAAATCTGGAGGGGCTGAGCAATGACACATGCATAGTGGTTTCTGATTGCCCCTTTGAGGGACTATTGTTTTGTCACACCACCCAGAAGTAGGGTTGGTGCCTAATGACACAAGGTGTACATCCCCACACCATCAGATAGATATATATACATATATAGATATATATACATATATATATATATATATAGAGAGAGAGAGAGAGAGAGAGATCAGTGGCGTGCGGTGAGGTCAGTGGCTAGTGAGGCACTACAGCCATAATGTCCACTGAATCCTGCCGATGACCCCTAGCCAATGCCCGCTACTGCCTCTGAGCAGATACCCGCTGCCACCGCCAATGGCTTACAAACTCGCCCACAATCAACTGACCCAGCCCTCCGCCACTAATTTCTATCTCAGTCCGATGCCGCCAATGCCCGCTGCCTGCCTGCTCATCATACTTGTGATATATTATACATTTTTATAGAAAAAAAAAAATGAGTGTTTGGGACTGGGAAGGGCGAGGGAGGAGGACATGAATGCAATTTTGTTGTCCAGGGCTTCCATTAACTTAATGGAGAAGGGTCTGAATGGGTTTAAAAAAAAAATGCGTGAGGTCCCCCCTCCTAAGTATAACCAGCCTCGGGCTCTTTTAGCCGGTCCTGGTTGTTTAAATACTGGGGGGGAAAATTGGACAGGGGGTTCCCCGTATTTAGACAACCAGCACCGGGCTCTTAGACCGGTCCTGGTTCCAAAAATACGGGGGACAAAAGATGTAGGGGTCCCCCGTATTTTTAAAACCAGCACCGGGCTCCACTAGCCAGAGAGATAATGCCACAGCCGGGGGACACTTTTATGTAGGTCCCTGCGGCCGTGGCATTACCCCCCCAACTAGTCACATCTGGCCGGGGTACCCTGGAGGAGTGGGGACCCCTTAAATCAAGGGGACCCCCCCTTCAGGCACCCAAGGGCCAGGGGTGAAGCCCGAGGCTGTCCCCAACACCCTGGGGCGGTGGGTGCTGGGCTGATAGCCATGTGTGTAAAAAAAGAATATTGTTTTTTGTTGTGGAACTACAATGCCGAGCAAGCCTCCCCCGCTTGCTGGTACTTGGAGAACCTCAAGTACCAGCAGGCGGGGAAATAACGGGCTCGCTGGTACCTGTAGTTCTACAACAACAAAAAATACCCAAATAAAAACACAAACACACACACCGTGACAGTAAAATTTTATTAAAACACACTTACGCACTCGCACATGCTTACCTACATCCCACGCCGGTCACGTCCACTTGACCAGTAGAATCCAATAGGGGTACCTGTAAAAATGAGAGATTACTTACCTACATCCCACGCCGGTCACGTCCACTTGTCCAGTAGAATCCAAAGGGGTAGAGGCACCTGTAAAAATGAACATTATACTGACATATCCATACCTCCCAACATGACCCTCTCCAGGAGGGACACAATGCTCTGCTTCTGGACCTCTCTCTTAATTTATGATTGCCATCACCTGTGCTGAACAGGTCAATGGATTAGAAAGGTGTTTCAGCACAGGTGATGGGAATCATAAATTAATAGGGAACTCCAGGAGCAGAGCATTGTGTCCCTCCTAGATAGGGTCACGTTGGGAGGTATGCATATCCACAGGGGGGGGGGGGGTTGGGGTGAGAGAAAGAGGAGAGAGTGAGAGACGCAAACTAACCTGCTGCTGCTGGAGCCGGCGGAGGACAGCCGCACTTACTGCACGGCCACCGCTGCTGCTGAGTGTCAGGTGATCGGGAGCCGGGAGAGAGCTGCACGCTCCGCAGGACCGCCGCTGCTGGTAAGGTGAGCGGGAGCCGGAGCAGGAGGACGGGGGGGGGGGGGGGGGGGGGAGCCACACATACTGAAGGCCCACTCCCGGCTATCATCAGCGCCGGGACCCGCCGCCTCCAGCGCCGCATGTGGGTGATTGGACAAGCGGATCCAGCCGCTGTCCAATCACAGGTGCCTCGCTGACATGGGGGTGGTGTCCCTGTCAGCGAGGCACTTGGAACAGTGCCGCTTTCCCTATGTTTTTTCATGGGCTTTTACAGCCCAGTGCTAGGCTCCGCCCCCCGCACTGTCCCCGTTCCCATTATTCACGTGAGGCACTGCTATCAGTGCCTCCCAAATTGCTTTAAAGCTAGAAAATTATTAGAATTCAATAAAGAAGATACTTATGACACAGAATATGTGTCATAAGTATCTTCTTTTTATTATTTTAATCATTAATCACAGGGGAGGCACTGCCTCCCCTGACTGCACGTCCCTGATATAGATAGATAGAGAAAGAGAGAGAGAGAGAGAGAGAGAGAGAGAGAGAGAGAGAGAGAGAGAGAGAAATACAGCCCACTGCTAATATGGAGCATGGTGAGAATTGCTGTTACGTGAGCATATTGCTGTAATGTGACAGATATTGCTGAATGCTGTAATGTGTGCGCGTGTTTTAACAGAGGCAGCTAATAATGCATACTTGCCTCCTCCCTTGGAATGTGTGAATGTCACGCATGCCGAACATTTCCTAGTGAAGTGGGAGATAGTACTGGGTATCACAATCACCTAAGGTGGTGGCTAAAATGACTTAATTGGCTTCATTTAGGCACACCCCTTCCCCAGACTTGCAATTCAAGCCATATTGCTGTGACAGGGCGGAGCTTAATGATTCAAGGATCTTGGCCCTGTCCCTGAAGTGGTACTCATCTCGGAGAGGAGCAACTAGAAGTTGGCAATTATGTGATAATACAAAGTGAATGATATTGATCTAATGGAGCTGGTTGGGTTACCTATAGTGCTTATTAATTACTTACTTAGCTTTCCTAGGAGGTGAATAGTATGCCTGATAACTGGTCACACCTACCACATGAAGCCACTTCCAAATTATTTTCCAGTGTTACTTTTGTCACGATTCCAACGTGGCAATTCTCCGGATGTGTTAATCTGAGAACCGCTGCCCGTGACACCTTACCAATTATCTCAGTGCGTGTGGTAAATCAATGCGGTCACTGCCACCAGCAGAAGTACCGGTCACTATGCCAGTCAGGCCAAGCGACTTTGAGGGACCAGATCCAGGGTGAGCTTCTGCTCCCACCCGCACACAATTATTAATACGTAAAAAATAAAGTAACATGAGCCTCTTGGGGTTTGGGTGTTAAAACACAAAATTCAGAACTAAAATTAAGATTTTTAAAGTAAAAACTTCAAAGCTTATATAGTCACAGAAAAAGAAAGGTTACGAGAATATAATAGTTTAAATAGTTACCGAAGTATTTACAATTTCAAGAAATAAAAAAAGGGAGGGAAAAAAACACGTTCTAGTCACCTGCAGTACAGAACGCTATAGAGTGAGGTCTCCCTGCATATGCTGGTAACATTATAGGATCCAGTCTCTCACTTGAACCACCCCTATAGATTGTAAGCTTGCGAGCAGGGCCTTCCTACCTCTATGACTGTTATCACCCAGTTTGTTATTGTTATTTCAAATTGTAAAAGCGCAACGGAATTTGCTGCGCTATATAAGAAACTGTTAATAAATAAATAAATAATAAATAAGGATAATGAACAATTTGCAGAGTCAGTTTCCCATATTTAAAGCTACTGCAATTCACACGCAGCTCCACCCCCTTGGAATTCACTTTTAACCCTTCCAAAACTAGATTTGACGGAATCTAAGCTTACACATTTGGGGTTTCTGATTCACTCTGGCGGGTGTGGGTTCCCTTATCTTTTGTTTGTTTGAAGATGGCTGAACTAGGCATGTGTACATAAGCTCTTAGCAGTTCCAGGAAGAAGGTTTCACACCTTGATAGACATTGGGGCTAATTCAGACCTGATCGGTATTGTATGTTTTCGCACAGCAGCGATCAGGTCGGAACTGCATCGCAGTGCACCGGCGAATGCCAGACAGCCGACGGCTGTCGTAGCCCTGCGATCGCCTCTGCCTGATTGACAGGCACAGTCGCTGGGCGGGAGGGGGTGGGTCGGCGGCGTTTGCCTGCCGTTTAGGGGGCACGGTCTGGGCAACGCAGGGTAAATTTAGCACATCTGCAATCAGGTCTAAATCACCCCCATAGTGTCTGTACTGGGTTGCAGGGTGGAATCCTTCAGTGTTCTATACAAACTTCAACCTCTAACTACTGACCCATACAGAATCCTGGAGCTATTAACAGCTTGTCGCTGAAGTTCTGTGGCTATAAAGAAATACCAGCAAGGCCATTATCTTCCAACCATTTGTCATGCAAAGACATTGAACTTGTATTTATACATCAGGTTATGTGAATAATACAACTTTTTTTTAATCATGCCCAATCCGATATAAGTCTGACTTTCAATTCCAAATCTGCCTCTGGCTCCAAAAACAGATATGACTTTCATTGTTGACGGAGGATTTTAACATTGTGGCTTAAATATTTTCAACCAACTACAGCTGGCAACACTGATGTGATCAGCACTATGAGGTGTACTGCAGGTTGGGTATTACACGTGACAATGCGTGCAGAATGTTTACTTCAAGTTAATTCAGAGTTTAGTGCTATCTGCCGGTCACGTTATCTGTAAATGTTTATTAGTTTTGTTCTGTGCATTTTGTGTCTTGTTTGTGTATACAGGTTGAGTCTCCCTTATCCAAAATGCTTGGGACCAGAGGAATTTTGGATATCGGATTTTTCCATATTTTGGAATAATTGCATACCATAATGAGATATCATGGTGATGGCACCTAAATCTAAGCACAGAATGCATTTATGTTACATATACACCTTATACACACAGCCTGAAGGTCATTTTAGCCAATATTTTTTATAACTTTGTGCATTAAACAAAGTTTGTGTACATTCACACAATTCATTTATGTTTCATATACACCTTATACACACAGCCTGAAGGTCATTTAATACAATATTTTTAATAACTTTGTGTACTAAACAAAGTTTGTGTACATTGAGCCATCAGAAAACAAAGGTTTCACTATCTCAGTCTCACTCAAAAAAGTCTGTATTTCGGAATATTCCGTATTTCGGAATATTTGGATATGGGATACTCAACCTGTATATACTTACTATATAAGCTTACTTTGTATATAATTAATTAATTAATTTCTAATTATGGATAGAAAGCAATCTATTTATGACATTTTTAAAAAGTTTAAAAGTAATGTGTTGACAAAATGAGAGTTTGAAAGCCTACGTGACAATGTGAAGTTGTTTTATCACAAAATACATAAGTTTTAAAAGGCTGCGTGATAACAACATTTGTATTATGGTTTCCTTCCTATCATTTTATTTTTACAGTAATTTGCCATATAACAAACCTCATAAGAAGCAATGATGATACCTTTTGTGAGCAATGTGCAGCAGTAACCAAACTGTAAGGCTGTCACATGGAACCTATAACTTTCTGTGTGCGGCCTGACCACTTGCAACACTTTCACACCTTCTTTCTACTGGAAAGGCTAAGGCAGACAAAACATAATTGCCTAGTTTTAAAGCAATTTTCACCTTAAATGCAATGCTCAGTGTGGTTAGTGTGACAATATTGATAAACGATACTGTGCTGTGTTGGTGTGACTGCAGAATGGGCTGAACACTAAACAAGGACCTTACTAATCCATAACATTGATCAAATGGGAAGGTTCTAAAACTCTTCTGTTAATAGCAGGTTTACATTATTTAATCTTTATTTGAATTACAACCTATGTACCAATTTTGAGCATAAAAAAACAAATATATGCTCCTTACAGTAAGTCTGTTACTATTAATTACTGTATACAGAGATGTGACCTTACTAAGCCTAAAATTGTGCAAAAGGCCCCTCTGTCTCGTGCCACATTATTGGATAGTTACAGTGGTATGTTACAGGCTGCTTGTAATATAGGAATTCTCTGAAAAAAATGCATGTTTCTCTGCATAAATATGCAACATACTTACATAAAAGTATCCTCACCAATTCTAGATTGTACCGCCTTCAAAGATCTCAATACCCAGGTGAGCTTTCAAATTCTGCTCAAGAACAGGTTCACACTCCTACCACCTAATGATGACTTAACCCACAGCTGGACTGACAAAACCAGCAATAAATATATAAGCCGCTCAGACAAACATGACCAATGAATGGAGAAAGATCAAACCATGGATCTCTAACACCACCTTAGACTTGGTGGAAGAACATGCGCAATTAAAAACATAAAACCATAAACTCTACCTGCGCCTGAATAGAGAAATTAAAAAACAACTCAAGGCAGGTAAAGAAGCATGGTAGAAAGGAAAAGCCCATGAAATGGAAGGGGCCAGTAGAAAACATGATTCACGGCTGCTGTACAGTATATCATTTAGCTGCAATGAAAAATTTAGAACCTACAAACACCTCAAAGACATACATGGCCAATATATTAAATCAATGAGAGGCAAACTTAAAAGATGGCAAGAACAGTTTAAGCACCCATTAAATTGCCCCAGGTCGGAAAACTTAGACCCTGAATTACTGGAAAAACAATGACCTTCAATATTGTAGTGACATCAATCAATAAGGGGTAATTGCATCACCGGGGCCTATCCTATTAGCCCTGAGGCAGCGGGCTCCCCCCTCCCCTCCAATGCCGGCACTTATCATGGTTAATGCTTCGGGTGCCTCAGGCACCCAAAGCATAATCTGCGACCCATAAACGGACCCTAATTGGATACCGCGATAATGACCTACGGTCATTAATTGCGATATCCATCCATTTTCATTCACAGAAAATAGATTGGATATGATTGGATACCCCCCAAAGACAGAACTTTTTCTAGTTTTTTTTCACTTTAAATGTGCCTTTGACAGTGTGTGCCAAGAATCTGTTTGATGTGTCCTCAAGGCGGAGAACATCCCACATAACACCCTAAGAGGTGCTTTAAGCTCTATACAACAACGGATTAAACAAAGTTAAATATACGGGCCAAATGTCCCAACCGTTCACAATCTAACCTGGCATCAAGCAAGGCTGCATAGTATAGCTCATGCTCTTTAAAACAATATTTTTATTTTAGAAAGAGAAAGTCAATACAAATGTGTACCGTAAAATATGACTAGCATAATATCAGTAAGTGGCAAAAAGTACATAAAAACATAGAATATACAACAAAATAACCATTCAATGCACAGAAAGCAAAAAACCGAAGGGAGATCGTATTCTGAGGGCATGGGGGATAAAGCAGAGCCGGCCCTAGGTATAGGCAAACTAGGCAAATGCCTAGGGCATTTGGTATGCTTAGGGGCACCAGCAACTTCTGCTGATTAAAATGATATGCGGCATGCCTATATTTGTGTGGAAATAACTTTAATGTAGCATTTCGTATGCAGATACAGCCGCAGTTGCACACAGAATATAGGCATGCTGCATATCATTTCAATCAGCAAAAGCTGCTTGTGCATCCTAGCCACATAGTAATGCAAATAAGACGCATTTTCATAAATAAAAGGCGCCCAAACGTTAGCAGAGCTGCCAGCTGACTCATGCCAGGCATGTCCTGCAGAACTAGCGGCGGTGCTAGGGGGCACCAGCCAAAATCTTGCCTAGGGCATCATATTGGTTAGGACCGGCTCTGGGATAAAGTGTATAGAAACAAAGGAATATCAGCAGAGTCCAGCGAGGGGGGGGATGGGGGAAGGACGGAAAAGGTAGCAGGGGGACCAAATTTTGTGGAAGGTCGGTACAGTGTCATTTTGTAGGCTAGTGAAAGTGCCGTAACTAGTCATTTTAGTGCTGTGTGCAAGAAACGGCATCAGCGCACCCCCCCTTATGTAAAATAGGGGCAGTGCGCACCTTAGGCACGCGTCAAAAATATAGGGGCATGGCTTTATGGAGAAGGGGTGTGGCCACAAAATAATACCAATTCATATTACAGTGCACAGTAGTCTACATTATTCAAATTACGCCACACAGTAGCGCCACTACACCAGGTAGAGCCCCTTTTACACATTCCGGCAGACAGCGTCCTCCTTTTACACATTACGGCAGATTCCCCCTTTTTACACATTATGGCAGGCAGCGTCCACCTTTTACACATTACGGCAGACAGCATCCACCTTTTACACATTACGGCAGACAGCGTCCTCCTTTTACACATTACGGCAGACAGCGTCCTCCTTTTACACATTACAGCAGACAGCGTCCTCCTTTTACACATTACGGCAGACAGCATCCTCCTTTTACACATTACGGCAGACAGCGTCCTCCTTTTACACATTACGGTAGATTCCCCCTTTTTACACATTACGGTAGATTCCCCCTTTTTACACATTACGGCGGACAGCGTCCACCTTTTACACATTACGGCGGACAGCGTCCACCTTTTACATATTACGGCAGACAGCGTCCACCTTTTACACATTACGGCAGACAGCGTCCACCTTTTACACATTACGGCAGACCGCGTCCACCTTTTACACATTACGGCGGACAGCGTCCACCTTTTACATATTACGGCAGACAGCGTCCACCTTTTACACATTACGGCAGACAGCGTCCACCTTTTACACATTACGGCAGACCGCGTCCACCTTTTACACATTACAGCAGACAGCGTCCACCTTTTACACATTACGGCAGACAGCGTCCCCCTTTTACACATTACGGCAGACAGCGTCCCCATTTTCTAAGTCTACCCATCTTTTCCAGCCGAGTTTGGAGTGCCATGATACAATATGATTCAGCTGAGCAGCATAATAAGAGCGGAGTATAGAGAGACCCAGTCCACCATCAGGGACAGGCGTGGCTAGGATGCCTCTACAAATGCGAGGTTTACCTTGTCCCCAGATAAAACGGTTGCATAGGCCTTGCATGGAGTCCAAAGCTGAAATCAGAATGGGTAAGGTCTGAAAAAAGTACAGCAGTCTAGGAAGTAGATTAATTTTAACCGTATTAATTCTACCAAACCATGATATAAAGCGGGACTGCCAACGTGATAAATCTTTCGGCAGTGTTTGCAACATGGGGGTGTAATTTGCTTGGTATAATGAGTATGATTTAATGATGGAAATGCCAAGGTATTTAATCGCTGATGGACGCTAAATAAAAGGAAAGGAGGTAGTGAGCGTAGGGAGTTGTTGTGAGGGGACACAGAGAGCCATGGCTTCAGACTTAGAGCTATTAATTTTATACCCAGAGGGGAGCCATACATTCGTAGTTCAGATTGAAGATTGGGGAGCGACAGTAAAGGGTTAGTCAAAGTGAGGAGAATATCATCTGCAAAGAGAGACACCTTAAATTGTTCATCCCCCACGTTGACGCCCTTAATGTCAGGGTTAGCTCTAATCATAGCTGCCAATGACTCAATGAAAATGGCAAAGAGAAGAGGGGAGAGTGGGCACCCCTGCCTTGTCCCGTTTCCCAGAGCAAAACGTGACGAGTGCAAACCATTAGTCATAACTGTAGAAGAAGGTGGTAGAGGCTAAGACTGTAAAGCAATTTAAACATGCTTGGGATAGGCATATGAATATCCTTACAAAGAATTAAGGTTCAAAAAGGGTTGAGATTACCTAAAGGATAAAAAAAAGGGGCAGACTAGATGGGCCAAGAGGATGGCACTTCATTCAACCTAGTGGCCAAAATTTTGGCAAATAGTTTAAGGTCTGTGTTGATCAGAGAAATGGGACGATAGCTAGCACAAAGGGAGGGGTCTTTCCTAGGTTTGGGAATGACGATAATTCTAGAGGAAGTAGAATCAGAGTGAAAGGAGGCACCATGTAGAACGGAGTTGAACAGGCGAATCAACTGGGGAGAAAGTTGCTGTATAAACGATTTAGACGGCTTCTGTGACTTAAGGGCCAAAGCAAGTTCCTCCTCTGTGATATCTACACCCAAGGCCCGGGCCGTCGATTCAGAAATACCAGGTAATACCAACACAAGAGTCCAGATACCATTGAATACTGTGCACATGAGATTCAGTGTCAGATGGGGCATACAAATTATATAAAGCTTTATAATAGTGAGCAAATGCATCATTAATATCTTTAGGATTATATGACATAGCACCGGAGGGACCCTTGATCGCAGAGATCATCTGTGATGCCCGTTTAGATCTAAGTCTATGGGCTAGTAAGGTGTGTGCTTTATTACTTTTATCGTAAAACATTTGATTGGCCCATCTGAGACTCCTCTCAACTTGTTCAGCTAGAAGCACTTGCATTTTTTTGGACAGTGTTCTCTTATGCTCATTGTCTAGAGTAGCAATAGTGGAGTTAAGAAACGTTATTAACTCTTCCTGAGACTTTTTGCGGCGGGATGCAAATTGGATCATATAGCCTCTAATCACTGACTTATGCGCCTTCCAGACTGTGGGAACAGGGGAATATTCAGAGTGGTTAAGGAGGATGTATTCCTGCAAGCGATCTCTTACCATATCCAGAAGTTTCAGGAGGGTTTCATTTAGTCTCCATGAGGGCCTCCCCAAGGTGGACTCCAAGAGCCCAAAAGAAGTTTCTAGAATGGAGTAATCGGACCATGAATAATGAAAAAAGAAGGAGTGAATCGCTGTTTGAGAAAGGGAAGGACAACCAAGAAAGATCAATACGGAAGTAGGAATCGTGGGGGTTAGAATAAAAAGTATAGTCCCTTACTGAGGGACTGAGGGATCTCCAGATGTCAAATAGACCAGCCTCAGCCATGTGTTTACGTAGGGCTGCGGAACCCGGGATTTGGAACCTTTCATTATGAGTACCAGATTTGTCTAGCGAGGGAAGTTGGACCGTGTTAAAATCGCCACCCAGGAGCGTTTTACCGCTTCGAATTTCAGAGAGGATATGAAAAAAACGTATTGAAAAACTGGGAATGGCCCGAATTAGAAGCATAAATGTTAGTGAGGGTCACCTCCTCATGTCCCAATTTACCCTTAAGAATAAGAAATCGACCCTCGGGGTCACATTTGGAGTCAGAGAATACAAAAGGAAATGTGGAACGGAGTAGGATGGCCACTCCATTCCGTTTAGAGACATTGTTAGAGTAGTATACATTCGGGTAGTGTTTGGAGGCTAACGAGGGATGATTCTCAGATTTGAGGTGGGTTTCCCGAAGAAAAACACAATCGCCTTGAAGGCGTTTTAATGAATTGAACAAGTGAGAGCGCTTCTGTGGAGTGTTAAGGCCCTTAGTGTTAGTGTTAATGGTGAGGGATGTAAACGGCATGATTAGGGGAGAGAGAAAGAAAAGAAAAAAAAGGGGGGTCTGGACTCTGCTAGAAAAATATAATCACAACGAAAAAACAAAAATGGAGGTGTGGGTAGGAGGGAAGTAGTTGGTACAGCCAAAAAATAAGGCTGACAACTAGAACAAATGAGCTTTTACAAAAAGGGGGAGAGCTCGGTGGTAGGATTCAGAAATCGGGGATAAGTCCAAGTCCCAATGTCAAATATACAACTACAAATGCAATAAGCCCTAAAATCGGTGGTGGTAAGGCTTGGCGGGGTGCCAACATATCCAAGAGCAATTCTGCTACGTCGCACTTAAGAATAATATGGGTATTGTCAGTAATGAAGTTACACATCAACAGAAAGCGAAACTATTGGTAAGTAACGTAAACGATTCAGGACATAATGTGTGAATAAACTTAAAACATACATACCAGTGATCTGGTATCAATCTATAGTGCATAACATTACGTACAACCAACAACAGGAAATAACAGAAAACAAACAAATACATCTGCATAGAGAAAGTTTCAGGACAGAGAGTCCTGACCGCAAGTATCTTGGTGGGACTGACCAGAGGAAAAGTTGAGGTTCAGTTTGTAAAGAAGATCCTTTCCTTCATCAGGCTTTCCCCTTAATCTCCACTTGAAGGCAGGAATGGAAATCCCCATTTATATTTATATCCGTTTTCTCCAAGAAGTGCACTCACCGAGCGCAGGTCCCTGCGCTTCGCTATAGTGGAAGGGGCTAGGTCCTGAAAGATTTGGAGCTTTGAACCTTCAAACATAATACAGGAAGAGGATCTACTGGCTGAAGTGATCATGTTCTTATTCTTGAAGGAAAGCAATTTAAGGATTACATCCCTGGGAGGTTCAGTGTCCTTCGGTTTGGGGCGTAGGGCTCTGTGGGCACTCTCAATTTGGAAAGCAGTGGCATCCTCAGATGGGAGAAGGTGAATAAACAATCGAAGGCGGTAGGATTCAAGATCACTGGGGGGCCACTGTTTCCGGAACGTTGCAAACACAAAGGTTGTTACGTAGTTCCCGATTTTCCAAATCTTAATTTTTGTCCCTGAGGAGATCCAATTCGATGTAGAAATAGTTCATATCGTTGCCAATATGTTCCTGGACCTCCTGAACCTTTTCCACTCGAGAAGTGGTACAGGATGAAAGTTCCATCATGCCTGCTTTAAGTTCACCCACAGCTTTGTGTAAAGCAGAGGTAAAAGATTCTTTGAGGTCCATTATAAGAGCCTGAAGATTCGGAATATCTCCCCTAGTAGCAGGTGACGATGAGTGATCCATCTCAGGTGGTTGGGATGGGCTGTGAGGAGATTGAGGGGAGAGCTGCTTTTCTTGGTGAAGGAAGTGATGAGAGATTTCCTGAGGCCCCTTTTTCTTAGCTTTCGGTGCAATACGGCTCATAATACCACAATATATGTTCAGTATTTAGTAGTTATAGGTAGTAGAAGAGTATTGATAGAACACCCAATGATAGAGAGGTAAGCTCTGGCTCAGAAAATAAGGCGGTCAGGGCAGCATTATCAGGCAAAAGACAGTGCGGCAAAAAGGGAGTACGTAGGACGGGCACACAGTGATATTGGCAAACCATACAGATCCACAGTCAAATGGATGACCCAGAGGGACTGGGGAGCCCAAAATCCAGGCAGCAATAGTGTACCACTACAGGGCGAACTTGTGGGACTGGAAGGTGAAGTAAAGTCATAGGAGACAGGTTCGGGCCCCTGAGTCCATGCAGAGATATCTGGTAACAGATAGAAGGGGTGAGAGCTCTTCAAATTCCGCACCCATATGCAGAGGATGTCCCCTGTTGGTGTGTCATGCAAGGTGCAATAAACTCCTGAAATACTAACAGTTTATCCTGAAGTCAGGTATCTTTAAATCGGGATACAGTGACAAAAAAGAGAACAAGCCCCAAGCAATGCACCCAGCAATTGATAAATGGAGGAGGAGGCACTGTGTAATAATAAAAAAAAAATATATATATATATATAAAAAAAGGGGGAGGGGAAGAGATCAATTCCGGGCCCACAGTATAGTGCCCCAAAGGAGGTAACAGGAGCAAGTACTGTGAGGAAGGTAGAAGGGGTGAGAAGAGGGATATCCCCAATGTGGCAACGGACCAGCTAGCAGCCACTTATGCCCCTTACACTTACTGCGGTCACCACCGGGTCCAGAGAGGCAAGGATCCAAAATGGTGGGCGGCACTGGCGCCTCCGGAACTGTTCCGCGATGTGTCTCTGCGGCGTCCACCGGGAGGTGAGCGCATCAGGAGAGGGGCATCCCTGCAGACTTGTCCTTTGAGGCAGCCAGATACAGCACCACACCTGATCCTGCAGCTGTGCTTTCCTCAAAAAAGATGGCCGCCGGACACCAGTGGAAGATCTAGGTAGCGCCGACTTCCAGTGTCTCCTGTTGTCCTGTGTCTTGGAGAGGCCGGCAGGTAGATGGGCGGCAGGACCGGACTCTCAGGGCGGAGTCCAGCTGCACTCAGCGATGGGGTCCGCCGAGGGTCTCACGGGACGCCGCACCAGCTGCACACAGCAGAGGGGACCACAACCTGCAGAAACCTGAAGACAGGTCTCCCGGCTTCGCGACTCGGCCCTCTGCACTTGGGGCGGCTCAGGGGCAGCGTGAAGGTACTGTGGGAGCGCTGCAGGAGATTTAACTCCCGTTATACCGGGATTACTGTCCCGACCGGCAGGAGCTCAGGGATGGCACGTCAATCCACCTAGCCATCCAGAACACCTATCTAGCTCATGCTCTAACCTCGCTATGGACTGGATTCTCAGAAAAAATAAGAATTTACTCACCGGTAATTCTATTTCTCGTAGTCCGTAGTGGATGCTGGGAACTCTGTAAGGACCATGGGGAATAGACGGCTCCGCAGGAGACTGGGCACATCTAAAGAAAGAATTAGGACTATCTGGGGTGCACTGGCTCCTCCCCCTATGACCCTCCTCCAAGCCTCAGTTAGGACACTGTGCCCGGAAGAGCTGACACAATAAGGAAGGATTTTGAATCCCGGGTAAGACTCATACCAGCCACACCAATCACATGATTCAATCACCAATCACCAATCTCGTGATAGGAACCCCGGTTAACAGTATGATAACAAAAGGAGCCTCTGAACAGATGGCTCGTAATAATAACCCGATTTGTGTAACAATAACTATTTACAAGTATTGCAGACAATCCGCACTTGGGATGGGCGCCCAGCATCCACTACGGACTACGAGAAATAGAATTACCGGTGAGTAAATTCTTATTTTCTCTGACGTCCTAGTGGATGCTGGGAACTCCGTAAGGACCATGGGGATTATACCAAAGCTCCCAAACGGGCGGGAGAGTGCGGACGACTCTGCAACACCGAATGAGAGTTCTCCAGGTCCTCCTCAGCCAGGGTATCAAATTTGTAGAATTTTGCAAACGTGTTTGCCCCTGACCAAGTAGCAGCTCGGCAAAGTTGTAAAGCCGAGACCCCTCGGGCAGCCGCCCAAGATGAGCCCACCTTCCTTGTGGAATGGGCTTTTACAGATTTAGGCTGTGGTAGTCCTACCGCAGAATGCGCCAGCTGAATAGTGCTACAAATCCAGCGCGCAATAGTCTGCTTAGAAGCAGGAGCACCCAGTTTGTTGGGTGCATACAGGATAAACAGCGAGTCAGTTTTCCTGACTCCAGCCGTCCTGGAAACATAAATTTTCAGGGCCCTGACTACGTCCAGTAACTTGGAATCCTCCAAGTTCCCAGTAGCCGCAGGCACCACAATAGGCTGGTTCAAGTGAAACGCTGATACCACCTTCGGGAGAAACTGAGGACGAGTCCTCAATTCTGCCCTATCCATATGGAAAATCAGATAAGGGCTTTTATAGGACAAAGCCGCCAATTCTGACACACGCCTGGCCGAAGCCAGGGCCAAAAGCATGACCACTTTCCACGTGAGATATTTCAAATCCACAGTCTTAAGTGGTTCAAACCAATGTGATTTCAGGAACTCCAAAACCACATTGAGATCCCAAGGTGCCACTGGGGGCACAAAAGGAGGCTGAATATGCAGAACTCCCTTGACAAAAGTCTGAACTTCAGGCAGGGAAGCCAGTTCTTTCTGGAAGAAAATCGACAGGGCCGAAATCTGGACCTTAATGGACCCCAATTTGAGGCCCAACGTCACCCCTGTTTGCAGGAAATGCAGGAATCGACCCAGTTGAAATTCCTCCGTTGGGGCCTTCCTGGCCTCACACCAAGCAACATATTTTCGCCAAATGCGGTGATAATGGTTTGCGGTGACATCCTTCCTGGCTTTGATCAGGGTAGGAATGACTTCCTCCGGAATACCCTTTTCCTTCAGGATCCGGTGTTCAACTGCCATGCCGTCAAACGCAGCCGCGGTAAGTCTTGGAACAGACAGGGCCCCTGCTGCAGCAGGTCCTGTCTGAGCGGCAGAGGCCAAGGGTCCTCTGAAAGCATCTCTTGAAGTTCCGGGTACCAAGCTCTTCTTGGCCAATCCGGAACCACGAGTATAGTTTTCACTCCTCGCCTTCGTATTATTCTCAGTACCTTGGGAATGAGAGGCAGAGGAGGAAACACATATACCGACTGGTACACCCACGGTGTTACTAGAGCGTCCACAGCGATCGCCTGAGGGTCCCTTGACCTGGCGCAATATCTTTTTAGCTTTTTGTTGAGGCGGGACACCATCATGTCCACCTGTGGTCTTTCCCACCGGTTTACCAGCGTCTGGAAGACTTCTGGGTGAAGTCCCCATTCTCCCGGGTGGAGGTCGTGCCTGCTGAGGAAGTCTGCTTCCCAGTTGTCCACTCCCGGAATGAACACTGCTGTCAGTGCTAACACATGATTTTCCGCCCATCGGAGAATCCTTGTGGCTTCTGCCATTGCCCTCCTGCTTCTTGTGCCGCCCTGTCTGTTTACATGGGCGACCGCCGTGATGTTGTCTGATTGGATCAGTACCGACTGGTTCTGAAGCAGGGGCCTTGCTTGGCTTAGGGCATTGTAGATGGCCCTTAGCTCCAGAATATTTATGTGAAGCGAAATCTCCTGATCTGACCACAGTCCTTGGAAATTTCTTCCCTGTGTGACTGCCCCCCAGCCCCGAAGGCTGGCATCCGTGGTCACCAGGACCCAGTCCTGTATTCCGAATCTGCGGCCCTCTAGTAGATGAGCCCTCTGCAGCCACCACAGCAGCGACACCCTGGTCCTTGCCGACAGGGTTATCCGCTGTTGCATCTGGAGATGGGACCCGGACCATTTGTCCAACAGGTCCCACTGGAAAGTCCTTGCGTGGAACCTTCCGAATGGAATTGCTTCGTACGAAGCTACCATTTTTCCCAGGACTCGTGTGCATTCATGCACCGACACCTGTCCCGGTTTTAGGAGGTCTCTGACTAGAGATGACAACTCCTCGGCTTTTTCCACTGGAAGAAACACTTTTTTCTGGTCTGTGTCCAGAATCATTCCCAGGAACAGAAGACGTGTCGTCGGGACCAGCTGTGACTTTGGAATATTGAGAAACCAGCCGTGCTGTTGTAGCACTTCCCGAGAAAGTGCTACCCCCACTACCAACTGTTCTTTGGACCTCGCCTTTATCAGGAGATCGTCCAAGTACGGGATAATTAAAACTCCCTTCTTGCGAAGGAGTATCATCATTTCGGCCATTACCTTGGTAAAGACCCTCGGTGCCGTGGATAACCCAAACGGCAGCGTCTGGAACTGATAGTGACAGTCCTGTACCACAAATCTGAGGTACTCCTGGTGAGGGGGGTAAATGGGGACATGTAGGTACGCATCCTTGATGTCCAGGGAGACCATGTAATCCCCCTCGTCCAGGCTTGCAATAACCGCCCTGAGCGATTCCATCTTGAACTTGAACCTTTTGATATAAGTGTTCAAGGCTTTTAAATTTAAGATGGGTCTCACCGAACCGTCCGGTTTCGGTATCACAAACATTGTGGAATAGTAACCCTTTCCTTGCTGAAGGAGGGGTACCTTGACAATCACTTGCTGTGAATACAGTTTTTGGATAGCCACCAACACTGCCTCCCTGGCAGAGGGAGTTGCTGGTAAGGCAGATTTTAGAAAACGGCGGGGGGGGGGGACGTCTCGAATTCCAGCCTGTACCCCTGAGATACTACTTGAAGGGTCCAGGGATCCACCTGTGAGAGAGCCCACTGTGTGCTGAAATTTCTGAGACGGGCCCCCACCGTACCCGGGTCCGCCTGTGAAGCCCCAGCGTCATGCTGTGGACTTACCGGACGCGGGGGAGGACTTTTGCTCTTGGGAACTGGCTGTATGCTGCAGCTTTTTCCCTCTACCTTTGCCTCTCGGCAGAAAGGACGCGCCTCGAGCCCTCTTGTGTTTTTGGGGCCGAAAGGACTGTACTTGATATTACGGTGCTTTCTTTTGCTGTGGGGTAGCTTGTGGCAAAAATGTCGATTTCCCAGCCGTAGCTGTGGAAACGAGGTCTGAAAGACCATCCCAAAACAGTTCCACCCCCTTATAAGTCAAAACTTCCATGTGCCTTTTTGAATCGGCATCACCTGACCACTGCCGAGTCCATAACCCCCTTCTGGCGGCAATGGACATTGCACTTATTTTTGATGCCAGCCGGCAAATATCCCTCTGTGCATCACGCATGTATAAGACAGCATCTTTTATATGCTCTACTGTCAGCAAAATATTGTCCCTATCCAGGGTATCAATATTATCCAACAGGGAATCTGACCACGCGGCAGCAGCACTGCACATCCATGCTGATGCAATCGCCGGTCGCAATATAATGCCCGTGTGTGTATATATAGCTTTTAGGGTAGCTTCCTGCTTTCTATCGGCAGGATCCTTTAGGGCGGCCGTATCCGGAGACGGTAGTGCCACCTGTTTTGATAAACGTGTAAGCGCTTTATCTACCCTAGGGGATGTTTCCCAACGTGACCTATCCTCTGGCGGGAAAGGGTACGCTGCCAATAACCGTTTAGAAATTATCAATTTCTTATCGGGGGAAGTCCAGGCTTCCGCACACACCTCATTTAATTCCTCAGATGCAGGAAAAACTACTGGGAGTTTTTTCTCACCGAACATAATACCCTTTTTTGTGGTACCTGGGGTACTATCAGAAATGTGTAATACATTTTTCAATGCCTCAATCATGTAACGGGTGGACCTATTGGATGGTACATTAGTCTCATCGTCGCCGACACTGGAGTCGGTATCAGTGTCGACATCTGTGTCTGCCATCTGAGGTAGCGGGCGTTTTAAAGCCCCTGATGACATTTGAGACGCTGGAACAGTCACAAGCTGAGTAGCCGGCTGTCCTATGTCGTCAAACCTTTTATGTAAGGAGCTGACACTGTCACGTAATTCCTTCCATAAGTCCATCCACACAGGTGTCGACCCTTCAGGGGATGACAACACACTTACAGGCATTTGCTCTGCCTCCACATCATTTTCCTCATCATACATGTCGACACAGCGGTACCGACACACAGCACACACACAGGGAATGCTCTGACAGAGGACAGGACCCCACAAAGCCCTTTGGGGAGACAGAGGGATAGTATGCCAGCACACACCAGAGCGCTATATACCACAGGGATATCACCTATAAAGTGTGTTTTCCCCTTATAGCTGCATATATATTATACTGCGCCTAAATTTGTGCCCCCCCCTCTCTTTTTTACCCTTTCTGTAGTGCAGGACTGCAGGGGAGAGCCAGGGAGCGATCCTTCCAGCGGAGCTGTGAAGGAAAATGGCGCCAGTGTGCTGAGGGAGATGGCTCCGCCCCTTTTTCGGCTGGCTTTCTCCCGCAATTTTAAGATTTCTGGCAGGGGTTAATATACACCTATATAGCCTCTGGGGCTATATATGGTGTCAGTTTGCCAGCCAAGGTGTTATTTATTGCTGCTCAGGGCGCCCCCCCCCCCAGCGCCCTGCACCCATCAGTGACCGCAGTGTGTGGTGTGCATGAGGAGCAATGGCGCACAGCTGCAGTGCTGTGCGCTACCTTGGAGAAGACAGAAGTCTTCAGCCGCCGATTTTCCGGACCTTCTTGCTTCTGGCTCTGTAAGGGGGACGGCGGCGCGGCTCCGGGAATGGACGACGAGGTCGGGTCCTGTGTGCGATCCCTCTGGAGCTAATGGTGTCCAGTAGCCTAAGAAGCCCAAGCTACCACCACTTAGGTAGGTTCGCTTCTTCTCCCCTTAGTCCCTCGGTGCAGTGAGCCTGTTGCCAGCAGGTCTCACTGTAAAATAAAAAACCTAAATTATACTTTCTTTCTAGGAGCTCAGGAGAGCCCCTAGTGTGCATCCAGCTCAGCCGGGCACAGAAATCTAACTGAGGCTTGGAGGAGGGTCATAAAGGGAGGAGCCAGTGCACACCAGATAGTCCTAATTCTTTCTTTAGATGTGCCCAGTCTCCTGCGGAGCCGTCTATTCCTCATGGTCCTTACGGAGTTCCCAGCATCCACTAGGACGTCAGAGAAACTTTAGTAATGAAATGGGCACCGTAACTGGCAAACATACATCCCTCATAGGTCTAGTTTACGCCCATGATATATAGTCTTCTTAGCCAAAACAAAAAAAAAACATGCAGGGTGCCCAAAACATCCTAAATAAGCTCTGCACAAATGCAGCAAAACCTGGCTTACAAAGAAATGTGGAAAAAAATGGAGTACATATTTACTGGAACTACACCTGTGCAGCTAAACCTAGATGGAAACATCACTGAACAAGTGAATACTTTTAAATACCTGGGTTCAACTATTAATACTCAACAGACTGCTGCTACAAGCGACATCACAAGTCATATAGGTTGCACGACAGCTGCCTTTGCGTCCCTGGAAAAAGACCTCTGGAACCAACAGGATATTTCCATTGGCACAAATATTAAGGTATTCAATGCATTGCTTAGAATAATATTACTTTATGGTTCAGAATCATGGACAATCCTTAAAAATTACCTAACAAGGCTGGAACGTTTCCAAATGAGATGCTTATGAAACCCACAACAAGCAAAACTAACAAACCGCTGGACAAATGAAAACATCCAAAAACTTTGCCAAGACCAACCCACAATTGAATCCTATATTAAAAGACAGCGTTTAAAGTGGTTCGGACATGTCTGCAGAATGGAGCCATACCAGTGCCTAAATAAAACATGACTCGATGGATGGAAAAAAAAGATTTTAAACCTACAGGTAAATCTTTTTCTCCTAGTCCGTAGAGGATGCTGGGAACTCCGCAAGGACCATCGGATTAGACGGGCTCCGCAGGAGACATGGGCACTAAAAAAGAACTTTAGGTATGGGTGTGCACTGGCTCCTCCCTCTATGCCCCTCCTCCAGACCTCAGTTAGAGAAACTGTGCCCAGGGGAGACGGACAGTACGAGGAAAGGATTTTTGTTAATCCAAGGGCAAGATTCATACCAGCCCACACCATTCACACCGTATAACTTGGGTTATACGTACCAGTTAACAGCATGAAACAACACAGCATCAGTCCGAGACTGAACAAAACTGTAACATAACCCTTATGTAAGCAATAACTATATACAAGTCTTGCAGAAGTAGACCGCACTTGGGACGGGCGCCCAGCATTCTCTACGGACTAGGAGAAAAAGATTTACCGGTAGGTTTAAAATCTTATTTTCTCTTACGTCCTAGAGGATGCTGGGGACTCCGTAAGGACCATGGGGATTATACCAAAGCTCCCAAACGGGCGGGAGAGTGCGGATGACTCTGCAGCACCGATTGAGCAAACATGAGGTCCTCCTCAGCCAGGGTATCAAACTTGTAAAACTTTGCAAAGGTGTTTGAACCCGACCAGGTAGCTGCTCGGCAAAGCTGTAATGCAGAGACGCCTCGGGCAGCCGCCCAAGAAGAGCCCACCTTCCTAGTGGAATGGGCCTTAACCGATTTTGGTAACGGCAATCCAGCCGTAGAATGAGCCTGCTGAATTGTGTTACAGATCCAGCGAGCAATAGTCTGCTTAGAAGCAGGAGTGCCAACCTTGTTGGCTGCATACAGGACAAACAGTGCCTCTGTTTTTCTGACCCGAGCCGTTCTGGCTACGTAAATTTTCAAAGCCCTGACCACATCAAGGGACTCGGAATCCTCCAAGTCTCGCGTAGCCACAGGCACAACAATAGGTTGGTTCATATGAAAAGATTAAACCACTTTGGGCAAGAATTGAGGACGAGTCCGCAATTCTGCTCTATCCACATGGAAAACCAGATAGGGGCTTTTGTGAGACAAAGCCGCCAACTCCGACACTCGCCTAGCCGAAGCCAAGACTAACAACATAACCACTTTCCAAGTGAGATACTTTAATTACACCGTTTTAAGTGGTTCAAACCAGTGGTACTTAAGGAAACTCAACACCACGTTAAGGTCCCAAGGCGCCACCGGAGGTACAAAAGGAGGCTGAATATGCAGCACTCCCTTCACAAAAGTCTCTACTTCTTGGAGAGAAGCCAATTCCTTCTGAAAGAAAATGGATAGGGCCGAAATCTGAACCTAAATGGTGCCTAATTTTAGGCCCAAATTCACTCCAGGTTGTAGGAAGTGAAGGAAACGGCCCAGATGGAATTCTTCCGTAGGAGCCTTCCTGGCCTCACACCAAGAAACATACTTCCGCCATATACGGTGATAATGTTTAGCTGTCACGTCCTTCCTAGCCTTTATCAGAGTAGGAATGACCTCATCCGGAATACCCTTTTCCGCTAGGATCCGGCGATCAACCGCCATGCCGTCAAACGCAGCCGCAGTAAGTCTTGGAACAGACAGGGCCCCTGTTGCAACAGGTCCTGTCTTAGCGGAAGGGGCCACGGATCTTCTGTGAGCATTTCCTGCAGATCCGGATACCAGGCCCTTCGCGGCCAGTCTGGAACAATGAGAATTGTCTGTACTCCTCTTTTTCTTATGATTCTCAACACCTTGGGGATGAGAGGAAGAGGAGGAAACACATAGACCGACTGGAACACCCACGGTGTCACCAGGGCGTCCACTGCCACCGCCTGAGGGTCTCTTGACCTGGTGCAATACCTCTGTAGTTTTTTGTTGAGGCGGGACGCCATCATGTCTATTTGGGGCAGTCCCCACCGACTTGCAATCTGTGCGAAGTCTTCCTGATGAAGTCCCCACTCTCCTGGATGTAGATCGTGTCTGCTGAGGAAGTCTGCTTCCCAGTTGTCCACCCCCGGAATGAACACTGCTGACAGTGCGCTGACATGATTTTCCGCCCAGCGAAGAATCCTGGTGGCTTCCGTCATTGCCACTCTGCTCCTTGTGCCGCCTTGGCGGTTTACATGAGCCACTGCGGTGATGTTGTCTGACTGAATCAGAACTGGTAGATCGCGAAGCAAAGTCTCCGCTTGACGAAGGGCGTTGTATATGGCCCTCAGCTCCAGGACGTTGATGTGAAGACAAGTCTCCTGGCTTGACCAAAGACCTTGGAAGTTTCTTCCCTGTGTGACTGCTCCCCAACCTCGGAGGCACGCGTCCGTGGTTACCAGAATCCAATCCTGCGACCCTCTAGAAGTTGAGCACTCTGCAGCCACCACAGGAGAGATACCCTGGCCCTGGGGGACAGGGTGATCAACTGATGAATCTGTAGATGTGACCCCGACCACTTGTCCAGTAGGTCCCATTGGAAAGTCCTCGCATGGAACCTGCCGAAGGGAATGGCCTCGTAAGACGTCACCATCTTTCCCAGGACTCGAGTGCAGTGATGCACTGACACCTGTTTTGGCTTCAATAGGTCCCTGACCAGAGTCATGAGTTCCTGGGCCTTTTCTATCGGAAGATCAACCCTTTTCTGGTCCATATCCAGAATCATGCCTAAGAAGGTCAAACGAGTTGTAGGAACCAACTGTGACTTTGGGATATTGAGAATCCAGCCGTGTTGCTGCAACACCTTCATTGAAAGTGACACGCTGTTCAACAACTGCTCTCGTGATCTCGCTTTTATGAGGAGATCGTCCAAGTACGGGATAATTGTGACACCCTGCTTGCGTAGGAGCACCATCATCTCCGCCATTACCTTGGTGAAAATCCTCGGGGCCGTGGAAAGCCCAAATGGCAACGTCTGAAATTGGTAATGACAATCCTGTACCGCAAATCTCAGGTACGCCTGATGAGGTGGATAAATGGGAACATGAAGGTTTGCATCCTTTATGTCCAGTGATACCATAAAATCCCCCCTTCTAGGCTGGCGATGATCGCTCTGAGCGATTCCATCTTGAACTTGAACCTTTTCAAATATAGGTTCAAGGATTTTAAATTTAGAATGGGTCTGACCGAACCGTCCGGTTTCGGGACTACAAACAGGGTTAAGTAATACCCCTTCCCTTGTTGAAGCAGGGGAACTTTGACCACCACCTGTTGAAGACACAATTTGTGAATCGCATTTAAAACGATCTCCCTTTCTGGGGGAGAAGTTGGCAGGGCCGATTTGAAAAATCGGCGAGGAGGCACCTCTTCGAATTCCAGCTTGTACCCCTGGGAAACAATTTCTATTGCCCAGGGATCCACCTGTGAGTGAACCCAGATGTGGCTGAAAAGTCGAAGACGTGCCCCCACTGGGGCGGACTCCCTCAGCGGAGCCCCAGCGTCATGCGGTGGATATTGTAGAGGCCGGGGAGGACTTCTGCTCCTGGGAACTAGCTGTGGTAGGCAGCTTTTTCCCCCTGCCCTTACCTCTGGCAAGAAAGGACGATCCTCGTACTCTCTTGTTTCTATTTGACCGAAAGGACTGCATCTGATAATGTGGCGCTTTCTTAGGCTGTGAGGGAATACAAGGCAAAAAATTAGTTATACCTGCCGTAGCTGTGGAGACCAGGTCCGAGAGACCTTCCCCAAACAATTCCTCACCCCTGTAAGGTAAAACCTCCATATGCCTCTTTGAGTCGGCATCACCTGTCCATTGCCGGGTCCATAGGACTCGTCTAGCAGAAATCGCCATAGCGTTGACTTTAGAACCCAGTAGGCCAATGTCTCTTTGAGCATCTCTCATATATAAGACAGCATCTTTAATATGACCCAGGGTCAATAACATGGTATCCTTATCCAGGGTATCAATTTCCGCCGATAAGGTATCTGTCCACGCTATTCCAGCGCTACAAACCCAAGCCGACGCTATCGCCGGTCTGAGTAAGGTACCAGAATGTGTGTAAATGGACTTCAAGGTAGTCTCCTGCTTACGATCAGCAGGATCCCTGAGGGTAGCCGTATCTTGGGATGGCAGCGCTACCTTTTTGGACAAGCGTGTCAACGCTTTGTCCACCCTTGGGGCGGATTCCCACCGTATCCTGTCCTTATTCGGGAATGGATGCGCCATAAGAATCCTTTTGGGAATCTGCAGTTTTTTGTCTGGAGATTCCCAAGCCTTTTCAAATAACTCGTTCAGCTCATGAGACGGGGGAAAGGTTACCTCAGGTTTCTTTTCCTTATACATGTGAACCCTCGTGTCAGGGACAGGGGGGTCCTCTGTGATATGCAAAACATATTTTATTGCAATAATCATATATTGAATACTTTTAGCCAATTTTGGCTGTAACTTTGCATCATCGTAGTCGACACTGGAGTCAGAATCCGTGTCGGTATCCGTGTCTACTATTTGGGATAGTGGGCGCTTTTGAGACTCCGAAGGTCCCTGTGACATAGGGGCAGGGAGTGCTTGACACCCTGTACATCCCTTAAACTCAGCTTTGTCCAGCCTTTTGTGCAATAAATTCACATTAGCACTTAAAACATTCCACATATCCAACTAGTCAGGTGTCGGTGTTGCCGACGGAGACACCACAGTCATTTGCTCCACCTCCTCCCTAGGAAAGCCTTCTACCTCAGACATGCAGACACACGCGTACCGACACACCACACACACAGGGAATCCTCTTATCTGAAGACAGTACCCCCTTAAGCCCCTTTGGAAAGACAGAGAGAGAGTATGCCAGCACACACCCAACGTTAATGACCCAGGGAAAAATATGTTTACCCAGATAGCGCTGTTATCTATTTTGCGCCAAATTATGTGCCCCCCCCCACCTTCTTAAAAACCCTCTTTCACCGTGGTAAGCAGGGGAGAGTCCGGGGAGCTTCCTCTCAGCGGTGTGCGGTGGAGTAAATGGCGCTGGTGAGTGCGGAGGAACAAGCTCCGCCCCCTCAGCGGCGGGCTTTGGTCCCGCTGAAAAATTTTAAAAAACTGGCGGGGGTCTCATATATATATACAGTGCCTAGCCTGTATATTACTATTTAAGCCAGATTTGGAGGTCCTTATTGCTGCCCAGGGCGCCCCCCCTGCGCCCTGCACCCTTACAGTGACTGCCGTGTGTGTGCTGTGTGGGAGCAATGGCGCACAGCGTTACCTCTATGAAGATCTGAAGTCTTCTGACGCCTCTTAAGTCTTCTTTCTTCACATACTCACTCGGCTTCTATCTTCCGGCTCTGCGAGGAGGACGGCGGCACGGCTCTGGGACGAACGGCGAGGGTGAGACCTGCATTCCGTTCCCTCTGGAGCTAATGGTGTCCAGTAGCCTAAGAAACAGAGCCTAACATTAAAGTTGGTCTGTTTCTCTCCCCTCAGTCCCTCGATGCAGGGAGTCTGTTGCCAGCAGGCTCCCTGAAAATAAAAAACCTAACAAAATACTTTCTTTTCAGGAAACTCAGGAGAGCTCACTGTAATGCACCCAGTCTCCTTTGGGCACAGTAATAAACGGAGGTCTGGAGGAGGGGCATAGAGAGAGGAGCCAGTGCACACCCATACCTAAAGTTTTTTTTTAGTGCCCATGTCTCCTGCGGAGCCCGTCTATCCCCATGGTCCTTACGGAGTCCCCAGCATCCTCTAGGACGTAAGAGAAATATATAATCACAAAGATGGAATAAGTCACTTTATTCTGGGAAATGTAAGGATATCAGAAGACACAGAGACATTATTAAAGAATACACACACGTATCTATAGAATAATAATCTGCTAAAGTCTGTTCTTTCGGTCTCCAACATGTGCATGGCTGCCAGTCCAACAGCTCCCAGGGCAGACTTTAGCAGGAGAGAAGGAGAACCAGACAGGAGGTAAGAGTATGCAGCCACATGAGGGAGGGGACATAGCGCAGCTGAGGGGTGGGGCTGAGAGGTCATTGGGCAGAGGGGCCATACAGAGTGGGGTGCAGGATGGAGAAGAGAGACAGACAGACTGGGAGCAGTGGGTTGGCAAACCGCAGTGACCAGGCATATGCTGGTTCCCTTTATTACCAGTGCATTGTGCTTGTCATTTGGGACAAATGGACCCTCCTTTTAACTTCATACAGTATTATTGGACATATTACTTCATTGGATATTTAGCACCTGGCAACCATTATGAGAGAAGCCAAAATTTTACAGGACTCATTATTGATGAAAATCGCTTTTAATATATCCATTTTCTTAGAGGACACAGAGGATTTGTTAATGTACATTAGTCATTTTTAAAAAACAATTGATGGTCCTTCAGCAGCCTCCCTTTACCCCATTGTAAACCACCAGTCACCAGTTAGACCAGTGATTCCCAAACTACAGTACCAGTAAAAAGTTTGGACACACTTTCTCATTCATTTGAAAAAGTGTGTCCAAACTTTTGACTGGTACTGTATGTGGGGAAATTCAACTCACGTATGGAAACTTTTTAAAAACCCAGCAGCGCCAAGTTTTTGCTGCAGCCACGGGGTCTTCCTATTCTATTGCAGGACAGAAAATGGGACCCTGTGATTTTATATAGAAATCACTGCGTCTTTTTTCATGCACCTCCATAGTAAGACTACTTTTTCCTATAATATTTTTATGAAAAATCACCAGGACTAATTTTTTTTTTTACCAGTTATTTATATAGCGCACACATATTACGCAGCGCTTTACAGAGAATATTTTGTTCATTTACATCAGTCCCTGGCCCAGTGGCGCTTACAATCTATATTCCCTACTACATGTACACACACACACATTCAAGCTACGGTTAATTTTGTTGGGAGCCAATAAACCTACCAGTATATTTTTGGATTGTGGGAGAAAACTGAAGCACCCCTGAAGAAACCCACGTAAGCACAGAGTTAGGGAATCGAACCCATGACCTCATTGCTGTGAGACAGTCATGCTAATCATTTGTGCTGCCTATGCGGTACTTGCTCTGGCACCCTGAAGTTACCCGCTCTGAGGACTAATTAAGCATTTGGAAGTTTCCAACTTAATTAGTCTGTAATTACTCACATTCCAAAAGTGGCGTCTCCTTCATCCGTCGTCGGGACCCAGGTCTTCTGTAGCGGCAGTGAGTGTAAAGTATATATGCGTGAGTGTGGGCATGTGTGTGTTTCCCAGTGTGTGTGACATCTCCCAGAAGCCTCCTCCCCAATGGGAAGATGTTGGGGAGACCACTGGGAGCCACGGAGACTACCTGAGAGGGGAACATCAGGGTTTTTTTGTTTGTTTTTTTAATTCATGTGTCGCTGGGTTTTCAGGGCTGAAAACCCTGCAACCATTTTGTTTTTTCATTCAGTACAGCAGGTATTGGGGGCCCGCATACCCATGTTAATCCTAAATTGGGTACAAGATTGGCAAGGGCAAGAGAGTGCTCATGTGGCCAGAATCCAGAACAAACACTAAATTGGCCCATACATCAACGAATGATTGCCACAATTCCCTGATCTCCTGACGCCTGTATCGGGGAATTGAGGAAATCCAACATGTCTATACTGACAGGGGCACCCCTCTAGAGTGCCTTGAGGACCGCGTTTGGGAACCTATGATCTAAGCAATTTAATAGACTGCATAGGGCAGGCCGCGGAGGACACTGGGAGGAATCATAACTGATCCATCTTGGGGATTTTTGCAGAAAGAAGGCCATAGTCTTCTACAGGTATCTATAGATGGAGTTGCCTATCAGGTACAAGCTCAGAAAAGTTTAGCTTTCCAGAGCTTGATACATAAGGGTAATGCAGTCAAACATCAGAAAACAGCCGTTTTAATAGCTTTGACTGCATTTTAGTGTTATTACATCCAGATGCAGTTGCTGCGGTAGGGCTACAGTGCAATCAAAAATTTAAATAGGGGAGGCGTGCTCCGAAATGCTACCAACATTGCTGGCCAACCTTTTCCTGGTCGGCGTGAAGCCCCAGGAACCAGGTGCAAAAGCAACAGACTGTCCCCCAGCCTCCGTAGTCAACAAACTTCTATTGGCTAGTTAACTACCTGCCCTGTCTATGGCACTTGATGCTGGGGGTGCCTAACAAACTTCTATTGGTTAGCTGAGTTAGGGGGGACAGTAGGTGTAGGCCCCCTATTTCAATTTTGGACTGCACTGCAGCCCCACCACTGCCACTGATTACATCCGGCCATTATTCTGAAACATAGTGGCTTTACTAGTTAATTATGATTTTGGTTTTAATTTGACCCCTTAATATACTATTTGTTACTTTAATGACTAGATTTGTCTGTCATTTCTAGACTTTGAATCGGCTTGCTCCCTGTTTAATTATTATATCTGTTGTGCTAACTTTTGAGCTAGCCTATATGCGATGCCATAGCACTTTATTTCTACTTAGAATTATGTAGTCAGGGGCGTAGCAAGAACTTTGTGGGCCCACAGTAGAATTTCGAAGGGACTGTTTTTTTTTTTTTTATACTAGTGCCCCAATTCATTTTCTGAACCATAGTAGTGCCCTTGTTTATTTAATGCTCCAGAACAGTGCCTAGATCAAATTATACCACACATTGCCCGCAGTCCATAGTATGCCACATTGTAGTGCCTCAGTACATATTATGCCACGCAGTCCTGCACCCAGTTAATACTGTGCAACGTTACAGTGCCCCTCCAGTTAATTTTATGTCACGTTACAGTGTTCATATTTATTTATAATTATTTACTTTTACATCAACCGTATATTCTGTCCCACTTTACAATTGAAAATAAAGCAGTAATAAAAGCAAAGGTAAAAAGGCCTCTCACAAGCTTACAGGCCACACTACAGAGCCTCCAGTTCATATTATACCACATTACAGTATCCCCAGTACATTGAAGTATCCACTACAGAAATGCCCCTTACCAGTTTCGCTCCAAACCCTACATAGAAGTCTGGTATGTTGTTACGCCCATTGATCTCTTATCCCATCTATTATCTGACAGTGATGTTTCAAGTGCTCCATCCCTATTGGCAGCTTCGGGGCTGAGAAGATTGCGGTTTCCAGCGAGTGTAAAGACATAGGAAAAGAAGGTGGGGATTCCCAGCTCCTACCTGAGGGAGATACTTCCTAATGCAGGAGATTCCCCTTTGAATGGAGATTTTCTTTCTTTCTGCACATTGTTTATTCCTGGGACAGTCCTAGGGGGATATCCAATCAGCTGCAGTGAATTACAGCAGCTTATGGGTTCCACCCGGGCTATCATATTAGCCCCGTAGCCTGGCACTTATCTGGGACTATGCTTTGCGTGCCTCAGGCATGCAAAGCAAAATCCCAGATAAACTGCCCCAGGAGACACATTTTTCATCCGATAACACATGGGATTGAGAACTTATTCCGGATCCCATGTGTTATCGCCCGAAAATGGGTCTTTTGCCGCATGGAAAAACGTGCTGTTATTGGATAGCCCAATAATATTACAAGGCTAAAAAGCCAGGCTTTTACAGTGCTGTAAATTACTACATAGAATACCGGCTCATGTCTCAGCGCTCAATCCCACCTCCAGTCTTCCGTATATTGTACACTATAATGTACAATCCAGTGATATGGTTGCAAAGGATCAGATGAGCCCCTGGATTATCACGTTCATCTTAGAAATAGGGAACGCTTAGAGCTGTTCTGAATCTATTCTATGCCTGCCTGGTTCAAGTGTGCTCTATATCCTTAAGGATGAGGTAGCAGACTGGAATTCCTCAGGTAGGCAGCATTCTTCTTACCTTGCAGCATCAGATGGTGCACTAACAGGACTAAAGAGAAGGCAAGCCCCAGGACAAGATAAATATCAAACACTAAGTGGCCAATCTATGCTAGACAGGAATAAGGCACAGGGAAAGTGGCGGATTTGATATATACCATTCAGGTATGTTCTATCCATCAGTCTATACCTAACCTTGAACTGAAGCTAACCAATGTAATTGCTGCACTGGAGCATTAAGTGTCGACTGCTGCACATTTCACACCTAAAACTGTGGCAGCCCATACAGTATGTCTGTATTTAGCATGACAGACAATGAGATATCATCCCTACTATGTCTGGGCATTTGGGGGAATAGATTTGTTTGTAACTTTATGTATCTATCCCTTTACACTGCTCATTTTGTATTTCTTGTTTGATCAGATGCAACACAGAAGAAGAGTAACCTGGACCTCATGCAAGATGTTGAAGGAGCCCCCACTTATTATTTATTTATTAACGGTTTCTTACATAAACGCATTCTGTTGCGCTTTACAATTGGAAACAATGATATAATAAAACATGGTAATAACAAACAACCAGAGGTAGGAAGGCCCTGCTCGCAAGCTTACAATCTATAGGGAAATAGGCATTGATAAGGATAGGTGTATCAGTGTCCACATTGATTATATAGAAGCACTGTCCATTATTCATTGTGTAGCAGCGCTGTGAGCTACTGCTTGTTTATCAGCACTATGCATTCATTGACTATACTGCAGCACAGTTCTCTCTCATTCATTTTATGAAAGCAGTTCCACTTCCCATCTATTGATTACATAACAGAACTGCGCTACATTCACACCACACTGATTGAGCACATCTCTCACCTTGCCCAGAGCCTATTTTGCTCAGTATAAAACCTCCTTTTAACCCTAACGGCACAGCATAAACTTAGGGTTCTCTCTCTGTAGAGGAGGGTATTCCCACCATATCAGGCAGCATTCGTCAATCTGGATGTTTTGCATTTAACTCTGTTTAGATTAAGTAATGTAATATAATGGTGGTATATGTAATCACATCATCCGGATCTTACAAGTAACTGGGAATCTCAAAACATTGCTACACTATGTCCTACAGTTCACATAGATTATTCTGCTAGCATTGTGTTAAATTTTTTATCATTTTATATTTTTTTAAAGCATCAGTTAACATCCACTCATTACTACTCAGAGTGGTCAGGTGTAGCGTGTAATATAGCCAAAAGGGCAGTTTTTTTAATCTATTTCAGTAACTTCCTATCTACAGTATGCAGTGAACAACTTCAAAATGGTTTCCTGAGCAAACATATCTGTTCTGAAAAGGTCAAAATAGTAATAATAATAATAATAATAATAATAATTGTAGTTATTTAGCGCTAATTATCCAATAGGACTCAAGGCTCTTTCAACCCCCACTCCATATATCCATGTACAAGTTTAGAAATCTGAAACCAAAACCGATTAAATTAAAGAAAGAAAGATATTGTACTAACCTCATCTACTACTTTCGCAAAGTACTGTAAAGTTGATATGACTTCTTCATCTCCTTTACACAGGGCAAAGTTCTAAAATTGAAAGCGAAGACAATATATAATGAACACTTGAAATAGGGAATGGATACTTTCAAACAGATACAGGCAAAAGGCTCAGGATAAAACCACTGGGACCCATGTAAAGTTTGATGCACACTGTAACTGAATGCACCTTGCCGCACCAGGCGATCACAGATTTGTTTGATCGCATTGGACCTGGGACAATAGGGGATTCCTTCATGCTGTCAGTAACCGCCTGTTACTGACTCCACCCACTGCGCAGTAGGCAGGTAATGTGCTGCCACCACCAGGCTCCTACAATTGGAACTGCTTATTTCCACTCAGGCTATTACCATTGGCACCTGAAAACCACCTACTTCTGTGTATACGTGGACACCCTGTTGCTGCAAAACCTGTTAATTCCCACTGGTTCCTCACCATGGACCAGTTATCTGCAGGGTAGCTGGCAGGGAGTGGAGCTTGAAGATACTGAGCTCCACCCAGAACAGCGTGTCGGATTACTATTGTTGGTCAGTTTTTGTCGGAGTGCCATCAAACCCCTCTCGTGGGGAATATTCGTGTAAAGGCTCACAACGTCTATAGTGCACGACTGGCCAGTCATTCAACAAGAGAAACACTTTTTAAAGGACACCACTACGTTTATACTTAAATTGCAGGATTTATCACCTTTACTTACCAAACAATGGATGTGCACGATAGACGTCGTGAGCCTTTACACGAATATCCCCCACGAGAAGGGTTTGATGGCACTCAGACAACTACTGACCAACAATATTAATTATGAAGGACCAAATTTGGACTTTTTTCTACATTTAATGGAACTCATCCTGAAAAGGAATTATTTCACCGAGTTTTGCCAAAGCATTTATGTTTGCGGTAGAAAATAAAACCTTTTTTTCAGTTCCTGATGTGAAAAAACACATGACTTTTTATTGTTGTTACATCGACAATATCTGCATGTTTTGGGATGGTCCTGAACTCGAGTTACTTAATTTTCTTGACACCATCAATTCACAGGATCCTAATATAAAGTTCACTCATGATCTGAATGATGTTAATATACATTATCTGGATGTTTCTGTGACGATCCAAGATCCTCAAATTATTACAGGAATGCACCACAAGGATGTGGACAGAAACTCCTACCTTACAGCATCTAGCCATCACCCCAGTTCCCTTAAACGTGGTTTGCCGTATTCGCAATTCCTGCGCATTTTAAGAATCTGTAGCAAACACCAAGAAGCGGAATTACAGATGGATATTATGCTTACAAAATTTCTGACGAGGGGCTATAATTATAAATCCCTCAAGTAAGCTAAGCTGAGAGCATTGGCAGTACCTAGGGAACAGGCACTTGGGCGTCCCATGAAATCATCTACAGGCAAAAAACAGATTTGGCCTAATCAATTTACTACCAACTCTTCGGTAATAATGAAGGCAGCTAAAACTTTCTGGCCTATTATCAATCCAGATCCTGCACTACCTGTGTTGCGTAATTCTACTATCATGCCAGGCTACAGAAGGGGACGTAACATTAAAGATTGCGTTGTTCACAATGACATCTCAGGTTTTGTTGCACAACCTGCCCCACATTTCCTTTGTAGAAAACCGGGAAATTTTAGATGCATTAACTGCACTACGTGTAGGTTCTTAGAAATTGGCAATAAGTGCTATGATCCAAGATCCGGTAAACCACTCCACATCAGATACCCCTTGACATGCACCAGCACGCATGTAGTTTATATCAAATGCCCGTGCCTTGGAGGGTGATAAAAGTAACAAAGCATGTGATCAGCCGGTGGCACGGCACTTCAGGGATTTCCAACAGTCTGGCATCCCTGAGGTACAAAATGATTGTCTGGATACCACCTTGTAAATTAGGTGGCAATAGAGATCGACTCCTGCTCCAGAGTGAGACACGATGGATTTATATACTGCAGACTCTACAGCCCTATGGGCTTAATGAACAAATTTCACATACTGTAACAGCTTTCTGTAATTTAAAAAAAAACCTTTTTTCTAGGTCTTTAATATAACCCGACTATCTGCCTTCATTTATTTCTCCCCTAGTTTATTATGGTCATAATTGTAGCTTTATTCTTTCTACTAGCGTTTATTATTAGTCACACTGCATAGTATTTGTGATGTTCAGTGTTAGTGTACTCAGGTACATGGTCTCCTTGTTTGCTACAGTTACTGTAAATCCCGGTTTCCACGGTGAAGGTAAACACACTTCTTACACGCCCTCTCTACCCTTGCCAGCCGCAGCGCCAGCATCTGGTGCGGGTCAGCGGAGAAGCGCTAGCGCTATGTGATGACGTCAGCGGTATCGGATCACGAGGAGAGAGAGGCGGTTTTCTGAGCACCGGGTGTTTTTGCTATAAAGTTATGTGTCTCTATTAGTGTCATTTGTTGTCCTGACGAAGGAGAGTAAAGTTCTCCAAAACGTTGCATCATCTAAGAGACGTCTCTGGTTGTTTATTCTGAGTGCCGTTTTCCACAAGGAATATAATATAATATATTATATATTATATTATATTATATTATTATAATAGATAGATAGATAGATAGATAGATAGATAGATAGATAATGTTTTATATTATACTATACTATATTCCTTGTGGCAAACGGCACTCAGAATAAACAACGTTGTGGTGAAAGTCACCTTGCAATCCCGATGCTAGACTGTGCAGGCAAGTCAATTTTGACTATCTCGTAGAAACGATAATCAAAATTGACACTTGGCCAATATCGCATATAGTCCGTATCGCAAGCACAGTCATTATGTGCTTGCGATACTGACCTAGTCCCTATCGCACAGTGAGAATCGGGGTTAGTTTGAATCTCACCGTGTGTATGCACCTTTACCATGCCATATCCGTTGTTGTTTTGATTACTCTGCATACTTATTGTTTAAAATAAATAAAAAAGCACTTGATTTAAAAGACAAATAAAGGTGGGAACACACACTAGGCAACATCGCCTAGTGTTTTCCCTGCTGGGCCGCCCGATGACGGGAATATACACTGTGCGATATCGCTAGCAATATCGCACAGTGACGTCATGCCATGGCTGGCCGGAGCATGCAGCTTTGGACGATGAGTCCAAATTGAGCAGCATGCACAGCAGAGAGAGAGGGTCATTAACGACCCGCGGGACCGCGCATCGCTAGTCTTTGGCTGCATTCACACTGGGCGATATAGTAGACTCAAGAGAGGGAAAATAAGTGTTAAGTGTTAACAGGGACACAATCCATTGCTAACTAAATCTGCCCCCTTAAAGTGTATAATTCTAAGTGTAACTGGATGAGATTGCGTACCGATGCCAGGCATTGTCAACTTACTCATGACTGGAATTTTAAGGTGTATTTAAGAAATAAAAATAATTTCATTTAAAAAAAAGTGATTTATGTGCCAGCAGCCTTAGATTTATCTGGCTGCTGCTAATGCAGGAGGAGTGAGTTTAAGGAATCCCTATGTCTGGTATAGCAGCAACTAAGCAATTAGAGCTTCCTTCGCAAGCTTTGACCAATCACAATTAAGTTGATCTGGATTGGTTAGTTGTGGCCAGGCATTTCAGGTCATTCAATTTGGGGCTCCAGGATGCTCTGGAGGGAGGGGAGGGGAAGGGAAGGAAGGAAGAGTTTGGAATTAAGCATTTAAGATAGCAGTGAATAAGGGATTGGGAAATATTTAAAATTAAGAATTGTTGTTTTCTTTTACAGTATTTTACCATCTGTCACAACTGACAGTTCCCATCGAGCACTGTATGTAGTCCTACGCGAACATTACTGTAGTTGTCCTACGCTTGCTCTCCGCTTACCTCCCCTCTTGTGTTCTGCTGTGCTAAGCGGAAGGAGCTGCAAATATCAAACATATGCAAGCACATCATTATGGTGTGATTGTTAAGTGTGGTAATGCAGATTTTACACCAAACTCTACATGAGTTGCAAAAAAAAACAACCATACAATAGATTTAGATTCACATATTTATGGCAAACAACAACAGTAGTATGTGTTACCTGTTTTTCATATGCAAGCAGATGACTGGACAGTTGCTGAGTTGCCAAACACATTTCATTCTTTACACAAAACATAGAAAACAATATTTCCGTTAATAAATGTAACAACATTTACATGAGTGCATTACATTTGGAGTAACCATGTGTACTACATAATATAGGGAAGCAGCTTAAAGTGTTGTATAAATGATCATATAGTGTATCGGGGATAGCTGCGTACATACCTCTCTGACTGAAGGGCTAAAATAAGGTTACATAATAAGAGACTGCCTGCAGCCTTTAACAGTTTGGATATTTGATCGCATACAATGGAGTTTAATGGGAACGCTCATTCAGTACACCACCCTGTACTTGCACTTGTAATGGCACACTAATACGCAGAGAAGATTTGGAAAATGCTTTTAACATCACAATAAAAGCTGGGATAATGCACTTTAACTAAAATGTTTCTATGTGTACCATACCATATAGGCAAAAAAAGAAAAACGCTCTGTATGCCAATATTATTCATATTTTTTGTATAGACATCTTTGTGATTATGTAGAAACATAGAATTTATGACAAATAAGAGCCAGGTGGCCCACCTAGTCTGCCCTATCACATGCACACACTAAATCACTAGGGTTAATTTTTATCGGAAACCATTTAATTGAATGTATATTATTGGAGTGTGGGAAGAAACCGGACTACATGAAGAAAACCCACACAAGAACAGGGAGAATATACAAACTCCACACAGTTAGTGCCATGTTGGCTTTAAAATATATACCAAGATATATCTTTAGGCGCTGAATATAGTTTGTGTTACCTTGCAGCTACCAAAAGGGTAAGGAAAGTCACTTCCACTCAAAACAATACAAGAAAAGAAAGATGGCAGCACAAAATTTGCATGGTGTTGTATATTGCGCCAATATAGTATCATATATAGATAAATAAAATTTTATTGCATACAGTAAGAGTCATAAAACCAATATTAAAAAGCACAGAAAAACACCAGAATTGTTTTCACTGCTAATAATTGCAAGATGTGCATATAATAAATGGTGTCCATTCCTATAAACACCACATTAGGCAAAGCTCCTCAATAAGCAATGATAATTGTTTACCCAAATGGCACAGGCCAGTGAGGGGTATTAGTTACCAACCAACCGCTAGAGGGAAAGTCCCCAAGATAGTACTCCTGTATCCAGACAGGGTTCCTCAGATAGTGCAGTATAGATCCAAATAAAATCCAATGGCTTTTAGTTTAAAGTCACTCACTACGTCTCAATGGAGGAGGAATCCGAGGGTTGGTTCTGGCACAAAGATGAAAGGTCCTAGTAGTCCTGGTGAGTGTGTGAATAGGTACACCTTACATGTTTTACTGTGTTGCAGCTTTATCAAAGCTGGTGGGTTAAACACAGTTTAATGCTAAAAAAAAAATGCAAAATCATGCACTTGGGTCTGAAAACCTCAAAGGCTAAATATAGTATCAAGGGTACTATACTGGAAACTACTAAGGAAGAAAGGGATCTAGGAGTTACTATTTCAGATGACTTAAAGGCAGGGAAGCAATGAGGAAGAGAAGTCAGATGCTTGGCTGCATTGGGAGAGGAATCAGTAGCAGATAGAAAGAAGTAATAATAATGCCTCTGGTACGGCCTAATCTGGAATAGTGTGTTCAGTTCTGGAGACCTTATCTCCAAAAGGATATAAAATACATTAGAGAGCGTGCAAAGAGGAGCAACTAAAATGGTGCATGCATGGCCTACATCACAAAACTTACCTAGAAAGACTAAAATATCTTAACATGTATAGTTTGGAAAAGAGAAAAGAGGGGCACATGATAGAAACTTTCAAATATACTATGGGTTTTATCAAGGTACAGGAGGGATATATTCTGCAAAGGAAGAGAAGTATTAGAACACGATGCACTGAAACAGGATGGAGGTAGGTTCAGGGGAAATTTAAGGAAACATTACTTCACAGACAGGGTAGTGGAGAAGTGGAATAGACCAGGGCCGAAACTAGGGGGGGGGCTAGGGGGGCAGGTGACCTGGGCGCCGGATTGGAGGGGGCGCCGAGACCCCCAAACACCGCCGCGGCACTTTTAAACCCCCTTCTCCCGAGTGCCCAGCTCGGGGGGCGGGGTTTCGCGGAATGACGCGATTGCGTCGTGACGTCACGGCGCAAACGCGTCATTCAACGAAACCCCGCCGGAGGAGGGAGAACTGAAGGGGGAGCCCGGAGCCGCGCAGACGAGGAGGGAGAGGCGGCTGAAGAGCGTCGAGAACCGCTTCAAATGTAAGTCAGCCCCTCTCCCTTCCTCTCTCTCTCTCCCTCCCTCTCCCCACCACCTGCCGTAATGTTTAAAATGGGGACCTGTGCCTGCGTACTGTGTAAAATGGGGACCTGTGCCTGCGTACTGTGTAAAATGGGGACCTGTGCCAGCGTACTGTGTAAAATGGGGACCTGTGCCAGCGTACTGTGTAAAATGGGGACCTGTGCCAGCGTACTGTGTAAAATGGGGACCTGTGCCAGCGTACTGTGTAAAATGGGGACCTGTGCCAGCGTACTGTGTAAAATGGGGACCTGTGCCTGCGTACTGTGTAAAATGGGGACCTGTGCCAGCGTAATGTGTAAAATGGGGACCTGTGCCAGCGTACTGTGTAAAATGGGGACCTGTGCCAGCGTACTGTGTAAAATGGGGACCTGTGCCAGCGTACTGTGTAAAATGGGGACCTGTGCCAGCGTACTGTGTAAAATGGGGACCTGTGCCAGCGTACTGTGTAAAATGGGGACCTGTGCCAGCGTACTGTGTAAAATGGGGACCTGTGCCAGCCTACTGTGTAAAATGGGGACCTGTGCCAGCGTAATGTGTAAAATGGGGACATGTGCCAGCGTAATGTGTAAAATGGGGACCTGTGCCAGCGTACTGTGTAAAATGGGGACCTGTGCCTGCGTACTGTGTAAAATGGGGACCTGTGCCAGCGTACTGTGTAAAATGGGGACCTGTGCCTGCGTACTGTGTAAAATGGGGACCTGTGCCTGCGTACTGTGTAAAATGGGGACCTGTGCCAGCGTAATGTGTAAAATGGGGACCTGTGCCAGCGTACTGTGTAAAATGGGGACCTGTGCCTGCGTACTGTGTAAAATGGGGACCTGTGCCAGCGTACTGTGTAAAATGGGGACCTGTGCCAGCGTACTGTGTAAAATGGGGACCTGTGCCAGCGTACTGTGTAAAATGGGGACCTGTGCCAGCGTACTGTGTAAAATGGGGACCTGTGCCAGCGTACTGTGTAAAATGGGGACCTGTGCCAGCGTACTGTGTAAAATGGGGACCTGTGCCAGCGTACTGTGTAAAATGGGGACCTGTGCCAGCGTACTGTGTAAAATGGGGACCTGTGCCAGCGTACTGTGTAAAATGGGGACCTGTGCCTGCGTACTGTGTAAAATGGGGACCTGTGCCAGCGTAATGTGTAAAATAGGGACCTGTGCCAGCGTACTGTGTAAAATGGGGACCTGTGCCAGCGTACTGTGTAAAATGGGGACCTGTGCCAGCGTACTGTGTAAAATGGGGACCTGTGCCAGCGTACTGTGTAAAATGGGGACCTGTGCCTGCGTACTGTGTAAAATGGGGACCTGTGCCAGCGTAATGTGTAAAATGGGGACCTGTGCCAGCGTACTGTGTAAAATGGGGACCTGTGCCAGGGTACTGTGTAAAATGGGGACCTGTGCCTGCGTACTGTGTAAAATGGGGACCTGTGCCAGCGTACTGTGTAAAATGGGGACCTGTGCCAGCGTACTGTGTAAAATGGGGACCTGTGCCTGCGTACTGTGTAAAATGGGGACCTGTGCCTGCGTACTGTGTAAAATGGGGACCTGTGCCAGCGTGCTGTGTAAAATGGGGACCTGTGCCAGCGTACTGTGTAAAATGGGGACCTGTGCCAGCGTACTGTGTAAAATGGGGACCTGTGCCAGCGTACTGTGTAAAATGGGGACCTGTGCCAGCGTACTGTGTAAAATGGGGACCTGTGCCAACGTACTGTGTAAAATGGGGACCTGTGCCAGCGTACTGTGTAAAATGGGGACCTGTGCCAGCGTACTGTGTAAAATGGGGACCTGTGCCAGCGTACTGTGTAAAATGGGGACCTGTGCCTGCGTACTGTGTAAAATGGGGACCTGTGCCAGCGTAATGTGTAAAATGGGGACCTGTGCCAGCGTACTGTGTAAAATGGGGACCTGTGCCAGCGTACTGTGTAAAATGGGGACCTGTGCCAGCGTACTGTGTAAAATGGGGACCTGTGCCTGCGTACTGTGTAAAATGGGGACCTGTGCCTGCCGCAATGTGTAAAATGGGGACACTTGCCAGCGTACTGTGTAAAATGGGGACACTTGCCAGCTTACTGTGTAAAATGGGGACACTTTTGCCTGCCGCAATGTGTAAAATGGGGACACTTTTTCCTGCCGCAATGTGTAAAATGGGGACACTTTTTCCTGCCGCAATGTGTAAAATGGGGACACTTTTTCCTGGATATGAAATTTATGTTAGAAAAGGCAGTTTTTCAGGTTAAAAAGTTCTGAAAGAGATATATATATATATATATATAATATTTTTATTCATTTATTTATTTATTTTTTATTTTATTATTTTTATTCATTTAGTGTAAAATATTTTTATTTTTTTTTGCGGGGGGGGGGTCAAATGACTACCTTGCCCCGGGTGACAGAAATCCTAGTTTCGGCCCTGAATAGACTCCCTGGTAGCTACTAAGATGGTACAGCAATTTAAGCACGCATGGGATGGGCATATGGATATCCTTACAAAGAACTAAAAATCAAATAGGGTTGAGGTTACCTAAATGTTAAATGAGGGTAGACTAGATGGGCCAAGTGGTACTTCTATGCAGTAAGATTCTTTGTTTCTATGTACGTTTCTATGAGGAAATCGTAACCCATAACCTCAGCGCTGTGATGCAATAATGCTAACCATTAAACCATCTGTAAATTACTCGTGCAATTGTAAAAAAAAAGTTCCAGTTTGCAAAATGAATACAAGCTGCTGAATTATTCATTAACTGAGTTTGCTACAATTTCTAGATTGCTTTGACACTTATAAATCTTTCACCATTGTCCAATGTTACTTTGCTATGTAATCATGTATGAATCGCCAATACAATAAACAGGGACGTTTGTAGGCCTACACAAAGTAGGTCTGTGCCTAGGGATAGCTGGGCAGTATGCTGCAAGGGGCACAGTAACCGCTGCTACAATGTTGGTGCGCTGGACACTGGTACAATAGAACACTGCAGAGTGGGAACACAGCATCTGGCATGTCACAGTTCCTATGCTGTGAATAATAAGAATTTACTTACCGATAATTCTATTTCTCGTAGTCCGTAGTGGATGCTGGGAACTCCGTAAGGACCATGGGGAATAGCGGCTCCGCAGGAGACTGGGCACAAACGTAAAAGCTTTAGGACTACCTGGTGTGCACTGGCTCCTCCCCCTATGACCCTCCTCCAAGCCTCAGTTAGGATACTGTGCCCGGACGAGCGTACACAATAAGGAAGGATATTGAATCCCGGGTAAGACTCATACCAGCCACACCAATCACACTGTACAACCTGTGATCTGAACCCAGTTAACAGCATGATAACAGAGGAGCCTCTGAAAAGATGGCTCACAACAATAATAACCCGATTTTTGTAACAATAACTATGTACAAGTATTGCAGACAATCCGCACTTGGGATGGGCGCCCAGCATCCACTACGGACTACGAGAAATAGAATTATCGGTAAGTAAATTCTTATTTTCTCTGACGTCCTAGTGGACGCTGGGAACTCCGTAAGGACCATGGGGATTATACCAAAGCTCCCAAACGGGCGGGAGAGTGCGGATGACTCTGCAGCACCGAATGAGAGAACTCCAGGTCCTCCTCAGCCAGGGTATCAAATTTGTAGAATTTAGCAAACGTGTTTGCCCCTGACCAAGTAGCTGCTCGGCAAAGTTGTAAAGCCGAGACCCCTCGGGCAGCCGCCCAAGATGAGCCCACTTTCCTTGTGGAATGGGCTTTTACAGATTTTGGCTGTGGCAGGCCTGCCACAGAATGTGCAAGCTGAATTGTACTACAAATCCAACGAGCAATAGTCTGCTTAGAAGCAGGAGCACCCAGCTTGTTGGGTGCATACAGGATAAACAGCGAGTCAGATTTTCTGACTCCAGCCGTCCTGGAAACATATATTTTCAGGGCCCTGACTACGTCCAGCAACTTGTAATCCTCCAAGTCCCTAGTAGCCGCAGGCACCACAATAGGCTGGTTCAAGTGAAATGCTGAAACCACCTTAGGGAGAAATTGAGGACGAGTCCTCAATTCTGCCCTGTCCGTATGAAAAATTAGGTAAGGGCTTTTATAGGATAAAGCAGCCAATTCTGAGACATGCCTGGCTGAAGCCAGGGCTAACAGCATTACCACCTTCCATGTGAGATATTTTAAGTCCACAGTGGAAAGTGGTTCAAACCAATGTGATTTTAGGAATCCCAAAACTACATTGAGATCCCAAGGTGCCACTGGAGGCACAAAAGGAGGTTGTATATGCAGTACCCCCTTGACAAACGTCTGTACTTCAGGAACTGAAGCCAGTTCTGTTTGGAAGAAAATCGACAGGGCCGAAATTTGAACCTTAATGGACCCTAATTTTAGACCCATAGACAGTCCTGTTTGCAGGAAATGCAGGAAACGACCCAGTTGAAATTCCTCTGTAGGGGCCTTCCTGGCCTCGCACCACGCAACATATTTACGCCAAATACGGTGATAATGTTGTACGGTTACATCCTTCCTGGCTTTGATCAGGGTAGGGATGACTTCATCCGGAATGCCTTTTTCCTTCAGGATCCGGCGTTCAACCGCCATGCCGTCAAACGCAGCCGCGGTAAGTCTTGGAACAGACAGGGTCCCTGCTGGAGCAGGTCCTTTCTTAGAGGTAGAGGCCACGGGTCCTCTGTGAGCATCTCTTGAAGTTCCGGGTACCAAGTCCTTCTTGGCCAATCCGGAGCCACGAGTATAGTCCTTACTCCTCTCCTCCTTATGATCCTCAGTACCTTGGGTATGAGAGGCAGAGGAGGGAACACATACACTGACTGGTACACCCATGGTGTTACCAGAGCGTCCACAGCTATTGCCTGAGGGTCCCTCGACCTGGCGCAATACCTGTCTAGTTTTTTTGTTGAGGCGGGACGCCATCATGTCCACCTTTGGTTTTTCCCAACGGTTCACAATCATGTGGAAGACTTCTGAGTGAAGTCCCCACTCCCCCGGGTGGAGGTCGTGTCTGCTGAGGAAGTCTGCTTCCCAGTTGTCCACTCCCGGAATGAACACTGCTGACAGTGCTATCACATGATTTTCTGCCCAGCGAAGAATCCTTGCAACTTCTGTCATTGCCCTCCTGCTTCTTGTGCCGCCCTGTCTGTTTACGTGGGCGACTGCCGTAATGTTGTCCGACTGGATCAGCACCGGCTGACCTTGAAGCAGAGGTCTCGCTAGGCTCGGAGCATTGTAGATGGCTCTTAGCTCCAGGATATTTATGTGAAGTGATGTCTCCAGGCTTGACCACAAGCCCTGGAAATTTCTTCCCTGTGTGACTGCTCCCCAGCCTCTCAGGCTGGATTCCGTGGTCACCAGGACCCAGTCCTGAATGCCGAATCTGCGGCCCTCTAGAAGATGAGCACTCTGCAACCACCACAGGAGAGACACTCTTGTCCTTGGAGACAAGATTATCCGCTGATGCATCTGAAGATGCGACCCGGACCATTTGTCTAGCAGATCCCACTGGAAGGTTCTTGCGTGGAATCTGCCGAATGGGATTGCTTCGTAAGAAGCCACCATTTTTCCCAGAACCCTTGTGCATTGATGCACTGAGACTTGGCCTGGTTTTAGGAGCTTTCTGACTAGTTCGGATAACTCCCTGGCTTTCTCCTCCGGGAGAAACACCTTTTTCTGGACTGTGTCCAGGATCATCCCTAGGAATAGAAGTCGTGTCGTCGGGATCAGCTGCGATTTTGGAATATTGAGAATCCAATCGTGCTGGCGCAGCACTATCTGAGATAGTGCTACCCCGACTTCCAACTGTTCCCTGGATCTTGCCCTTATCAGGAGATCGTCCAAGTACGGGATAACTAAAACTCCCTTCCTTCGAAGGAGTATCATCATTTCGGCCATTACCTTGGTAAAGACCCGGGGTGCCGTGGACAATCCAAACGGCAGCGTCTGAAACTGATAGTGACACAAACCTGAGGTACCCTTGGTGAGAAGGGTAAATTGGGACGTGTAGGTAAGCATCTTTTATGTCCAGAGACACCATATAGTCCCCTTCTTCCAGGTTTGCAATCACTGCTCTGAGTGACTCCATCTTGAATTTGAACCTTTGTATGTAAGTGTTCAAGGATTTCAGGTTTAAAATTGGTCTCACCGAGCCGTCCGGCTTCGGTACCACAAATAGTGTGGAATAGTACCCCTTTCCCTGTTGTAGGAGGGGTACCTTGATTATCACCTGCTGGGAATACAGCTTGTGAATGGCTTCCAATACTGCCTCCCTGTCTGAGGGAGACGTCGGTAAAGCAGACTTTAGAAAACGGCGAGGGGGAGACGTCTCGAATTCCAATTTGTACCCCTGAGATACCACCTGAAGGATCCAGGGGTCCACTTGCGAGTGGGCCCACTGCGCACTGAACTTCTTGAGACGGGCCCCCACCATGCCTGAGTCCGCTTGTAAAGCCCCAGCGTCATGCTGAGGACTTTGCGGAGGCGGGAGAGGGCTTTTGTTCCTGGGAACTGGCTGTTTGTTGCAGCCTTTTTCCTCTCCCTCTGCCACGGGGCAGAAATGAGGCGCCTTTTGCCCGCTTGCCCTTATGGGGCCGAAAGGACTGCGCCTGATAGTATGGCGTCTTCTTAGGTTGAGAAGCTACCTGGGGTAAAAATGTGGATTTTCCAGCAGTTGCCGTGGCTACCAGGTCTGATAGACCTACCCCAAATAACTCCTCCCCCTTATAAGGCAATACTTCCATGTGCCTTTTAGAATCCGCATCACCTGACCACTGCCGCGTCCATAAACCTCTTCTTGCAGAAATGGACAGCGCGCTAACTCTTGATGCCAGTCGGCAAATATCCCTCTGTGCATCACGCATATATAGAAATGCATCCTTCAAATGCTCTACAGTCAATAATATACTGTCCCTATCAAGGGTATCAATATTTTCAGTCAGGGAATCCGACCACGCCAGGCCCGCACTGCACATCCAGGCTGAGGCTATTGCTGGTCGCAGTATAACACCCGTGTGAGAGTATATACATTTTAGGATATTCTCCAGCTTTCTATCGGCAGGTTCCTTTAGGGCGGCCGTATCAGGAGAGGGTAGTGCTACCTGTTTAGACAAGCGTGTGAGCGCTTTATCCACCCTTGGGGGTGTTTCCCAACGTGCCCTATCCGCTGGCGGGAAAGGGTACGATGCCAATAACCTTTTAGGAACTATCAGTTTTTTATCGGGGGAAACCCACGCCTCATCACACACTTCATTTAATTCCTCGGATACAGGAAAAACTACAGGCAGTTTTTTCTCACCAAACATAATACCCTTCTTAGTGGTACTTGTATTATCAGATATATGCAATACATTTTTCATTGCTTCAATCATGTAACGTGTGGCCCTAGTGGAAGTCACGTTTGTCTCCTCATCATCGACACTGGAGTCAGTATCCGTGTCTGTGTCTGCCATTTGAGGTAACGGGCGTTTTAAAGCCCCTGATGGCGTTTGAGACCCCTGGACAGGCACAAGCTGATTAGCCGGCTGTCTCATGTCGTCAACTGTCTGTCGTAAGGGGCTGACACTGTCACGCAGTTCCTTCCACAAGCTCATCCACTCAGGTGTCGACTCCCTAGGGGGTGACAACTGTATAATAGGCAATTGCTCCGCTTCCATCTCATTTTCCTCCTCAAACATGTCGACACAATCGTACCGACACACCGCACACACACAGGGAATGCTCTGATAGAGGACAGGACCCCACTAGCCCTTTGGGGAGACAGAGGGAGAGTATGCCAGCACACACCAGAGCGCTATATATATACAGGAATACCACTATCAAGTGTGCTTTTCCTTTATAGCTGCTGTTAATATGAAACTGCGCCAAATTAGTGCCCCCCCTCTCTTTTTTACCCTTTTCTGTAGTGCAGGACTGCAGGGGAGAGTCAGGGAGACGTCCTTCCAGCGGAGCTGAGATGGAAAATGGCGCCCGTGTGCTGAGGAGATAGGCTCCGTCCCCTTCTCGGCGGCCTTTTCTCCCGCTTTTTTGGTAATTCTGGCAGGGGTTAAAATACACCCATATAGCCCTGGGGGTTATATGTGGTGTATTTATGCCAGCCAAGGTGTTTTACATTGCTGCTCAGGGCGCCCCCCCCTAGCGCCCTGCACCCTCAGTTACCGGAGTGTGAAGTGTGCCTGAGTAACAATGGCGCACAGCTGCAGTGCTGTGCGCTACCTTGTTGAAGACTGATGTCTTCTGCCGCCGATTTTTCCGGACCTTTTCTTGCTTCTGGCTCTGTAAGGGGGCCGGCGGCGCGGCTCCGGGACCGAGCTCCGAGGCTGGGCCTGTGTTCGGTCCCTCTGGAGCTAATGGTGTCCAGTAGCCTAAGAAGCCCAATCCACTCTGCACGCAGGTGAGTTCGCTTCTTCTCCCCTTAGTCCCTCGATGCAGTGAGCCTGTTGCCAGCAGGTCTCACTGAAAATAAAAAACCTAAAACTAAACTTTTCACTAAGAAGCTCAGGAGAGCCCCTAGTGTGCACCCTTCTCGGCCGGGCACAAAAATCTAACTGAGGCTTGGAGGAGGGTCATAGGGGGAGGAGCCAGTGCACACCAGGTAGTCCTAAAGCTTTTACTTTTGTGCCCAGTCTCCTGCGGAGCCGCTATTCCCCATGGTCCTTACGGAGTTCCCAGCATCCACTAGGACGTCAGAGAAAATATGTTACTTGTGTATTATTAGCACAATGATGTTGTGTCAACTAGACATCTTTTACATGGCGATCTACTTTGAAAGCTGAACAGTTTACGTGATCTACCTAGGTGGAAAAATAGCGCGCAACACAGATGTGTGCTTTAAAAGGGGGTGTGGCTTAACAAAAAGGGTGTGTGACCTCCTTGCTGCACAGGGTTTAGGGACTATCTCACTCGAAATCAAAAATTGGCCCCCCACAGGTAAAAACCTCAAACACATTGGCCACCTCACAGAAGTAAAAACACATTGACACCCACACAGGTGTAAAAAACTGGCCCCCACACAGTAGTAAAAACACATTGGCCCCCACACAGTAGTAAAAATACATTGCTCCATGGGGGTAATTCCAAGTTGATCGCAGCAGGAAATTTTTTAGCAGTTGGGCAAAACCATGTGAACTGCAGGGGGGCAGATATAACATTTGCAGAGAGAGTTAGATTTGGGTGGGTTATTTTGTTTCTGTCCAGGGTAAATACTGGCTGCTTTATTTTTACACTGCAATTTAGATTGCAGATTGAACTCACCACACCCAAATCTATCTCTCTCTGCACATGTTATATCTGCCTCCCCTGCAGTGCACATGGTTTTGCCCAACTGCTAACAAAGTTCCTGCTGCGATCAACTCAGAATTACCCCCCATATACGTTAAGAAAAAATAAATAAATTGTCCCCCACAAACAAACAAAAAACCCAAACTAAATAGTCTCAGCCTCCGCTCCTCCTCCCTCCCCTTTCTCCATATAACACTTCAATAACAAACACTACCCACCAAGCAGGCAGCCAGGTAGAATAGCAGCTCCACATGACAGCACACCACGACAGGCAGTTAATGGAATAGAAACAGAGGCGGTGGGCTCCTCTGAGCAAGCGGGTGACATCATGACGTCAAAGGTCCGCTGCTCTAATGGGAGCTGGTTACGTTTAGTGAAGTTCTTTTGGCCACCCCTGCTATAAGAGATACAACATTACTGTAACGGCTTAATGTATCAGTTTCTTCTCCTGAGGCCCTAGCAGCTCTTATTTCACCTTGGGAGGGATGTATCACACACTGCATTTTATATGCACTACATCCCACCACTGATCACATGCATAACATCATTTAACGCCGTGTGCATGTACAATTGTGATTAAAATTGCAAAGGATCGGTCTTCCAATAAGAACAGTCCTTTGCGATGAAAGGACTTCCGGGTTTATGACCTAGGAGTCCTTCTGCGCATGTGTGGCAGAAGAGACAGTAGGAGGGATCTTATGGAATACCTCAATGGGTATAATGAGGACACAAGCCCATACGTTTCTATTAGGCAATGTCATCTATAGATGGAACAAGCTCTGGAAAGTTTTAATTTTTGGAGCTTTAAGGAGATGCAGGCAAACCTAAAAAAAAAAAACAGGCATTTTCCCGTGCTATGGGCAAAAATTTGCTGCAGGCCAGAGCCTCAGCCTTGGCAGCCAAGCTGAGGAATCTGATAAACAACTGACAGTTCAGGTGAGATGGTGCATTTCAGAGAGTGCACAATTCTGGGGAGTGACAATAATTTGGGGACTTTTGCTTCCAGCAAAGCAAGACGAAGCTGTGTCCAGGAGTCAAGCAGCCAGTGAGAGCTAGGCAGACATTAACCCTGTGATATAATAGATATTTTACAACAAAGAACTTAATACAGGTTGAGTCTCCCTTATCCAAAATGCTTGGGACCAGAGGTATTTTGGATATGGGATTTTTCCGTATTTTGGAATAATTGCATACCATAATGAGATATCATGGTGATGGGACCTAAATCTAAGCACAGAATGCATTTATGTTTCATATACACCTTATACACACAGCCTGACGGTAATTTTAGCCAATATTTTTTATAACTTTGTGCATTGAACAAAGTGTGTGTACATTCACACAATTCATTTATGTTTCATATACACCTTATGCACACAGCCTGAAGGTCATTTAATACAATATTTTTAATAACTTTGTGTATTAAACAAAGTTTGTGTACATTGAGCCATCAAAAAACAAAGGTTTCACTATCTCACTCTCACTCAAAAAAGTCCGTATTTCGGAATATTCCGTATTTCGGAATATTTGGATATGGGATACTCAACCTGTATACAAAATCAAAATACAAAAGACATTCCAAAAAGGTATCACTGCAAATCACTGTAGAAGTAATGATGTGAAAAGTAGAATACATTAAAAGAAATGTTTTCTCTTATTAGTTTGGCTGGAGATTTGAGCAGCAGAATGAAGGGGGTAATTCAGAGTTGATCGCAGCAGCAAATTTGTTAGCAGTTGGGCAAAACCATGTGCACTGCAGGTGGGGCAGATATAACATTTGCAGAGAAAGTTAGATTTGGGTGGGTTATTTTGTTTCTGTGCAGGGTAAATACTGGCTGCTTTATTTCTACACAGCAATTTAGATTTCAGTTTGAACACACCACACCCAAATCTAACTCTTTCTGCACATGTTATATCTGTCCCACCTGCAGTGCACATGGTTTTCCCCAACTGTTAACAAATTTGAAGCTGCGATCAACTCTGAATTATGCCCCAAAAGCCCTGTGGTAATGTATATGTGTTGGAACACCCATAATGTGGAGACGGTAATTATTTTTGTATATCTCTGTTGAACCCATGCTAGTAATCACTGCCACTATGTATCCCTTTGGCAACTTACTATTCCCAGAGACAACGCATGACAGCTTTATGATGGTGGATATTAGCATACAATAAAACTAGTTTTACAGATAATATTCCACAGATCCACTTCAACTTTTCACTAAAACAAAACCCCTCAAGTACAGCACAGACGTGTTTCCTAGAGCAGCTTACCTGTGCCCCATAGACCCGCTGCATCGACTGGAGCAATTGATTTGTATACTCAGTCAGGGTACCTGCATCTTCCTCAAACACACTCAGCAGGGAACGGGTCTACAAAAAAAAAAAAAAAAAAAACAAACAAACCATTAAATTGTAAATTATCTTCTATGTTAACAGAGAAACATTTCTAGAAACAGCCTCATCAGAATTGGGTACCAATCATCATCATTGTAAAGTGTGAAATAGGCTGCACATACATGCGTAGCCATGTATTCAGATGAAAGAATAATCATGCTTCGTGAACTATTACCTTTTATGCATTCTGTGAAGTAAATGCCATACACCCCAATGTGTTTGTCCTAACTGTATAGCATACAGATGCAGCATGTTTATGTTAAATGAAAAGACACAACAACTGTGTAGTGGAGGAATACCACTGCAACATAGTGTTGGCCCTGCCCACTTACATACAGTATTTCTTTTGCTTTTAGCTCACTCCACCTTTAGGACCCATAATCTATATTTCAAGCTTGATTCACTATTTTCAGTGCAAAGTGAACTAAGCCAGACAAAAAGGACCATACAGTAAACATCACCAGTATTGTCTCAATGATCTGTTATACATTTACAGGAATGGGCAGGTTGGGTACGGGATACCGGCAGTCGGAATACCGACACCGTCATCCTGACTGCCATAATCCCAACAGGTGCGAGCAACTAAACTAAGCCTTGCCCTACCCTCTCTTCCCGCAGCCTAACCATTACCGCTGGCATCCAGTCCGTCTGGATGCCAACTACATTCCCCATAGGACAAATAAAGATGAAAAAAGGTGCCGGATGTTGTAAAAATAATTCCTATACAGGTTGAGTATCCCATATCCAAATATCCGAAATACGTAATATTCCGAAATACGGACTTTTTGGAGTGAGAGTGAGATAGTGAAACTTTTGTTTTTTGATGGCTCAATGTACACAAACCTTGTTTAATACACAAAGTTATTAAAAATATTGTATTAAATGACCTTCAGGCTGTGTGTATAAGAAACATAAATGAATTGTGTGAATGTAGACACACTTTGTTTAATGCACAAAGTTATAAAAAATATTGGCTAAAATGACCTTCAGGCTGTGTGTATAAGGTGTATATGTAACATAAATGCATTCTGTGCTTATATTTAGGTCCCATCACCATGATATCTCATTATGGTATGCAATTATTCCAAAATACGGAAAAATCCCATATCCAAAATACCTCTGGTCCCAAGCATTTTGGATAAGGGATACTCAACCTGTAATATATATTCTTATACAAATGGCATCAATATGGTTGTGGGCTGACTCCCGTATGTTTAAGATATCTTCTGATTGGACAAGTGGAGAAGATCTGTAGGAGAGTCTTTGTTGCATACAAAAGATCATTTATGTTGACGATGAAGCTACAGCTGTGAAAGTGGTATGCATTTGGGTTGGGTTCAATTTGCAGGCATCTGGGATGCCTGTGATCAGAATACAGACCATAGCATCCCGATGATCAGAATCCCGACAGGGGAAGGGAAGTATACTTACTTCCCCCTTCTGGTCCCCCTAACCCTAAGCCACCCTCCCCTCCACCTAACCCCAACCCTCCCTGGTGGTGCCTAAACCTAACCCTCCCCGCAGCCAAACCCTCCCCTGGGGGTAGCCCAAACATGCCCCCCCTCCCACAGCCTACACCTACTCCCCCCCCCCCCCTCTTTCCAGGGCGCAGGCTAACCCCCAACCCTCTCTCCGCAGCCTACACCTAACCTCACCCCACCCTCAGCCTAAACCTAACCTCCCCCCCTTCCCCACAGCCTAAACCTAACACCCCCCCCCCCTTCCCCTTCCCAGCAGCATACCTCTCTTGCAGGCCGGTGTCTGCTCATTTGGCATCCCACCTGTCGGGATTCCGGTGCGGGTTGATGAATCTATTCGGGATGCAGGTGTCGGCATTCCAAATAGTGGGGGTCATTCCGGGTTGTTCGCTCGATAGCAGTTTTTAACAGCCATACAAACGCATAGTCGCCGCCCACGATGGAGTGTATTTGCGCTTTTCAGGAGTGCGAGCGCCTGTGCAGCAGAGCGCCTGCAAACGCATTTTGTGCAAAACAAGACCAGCCCTGTAGTTACATATCCTGTGCGATGATTGCTGCGACGAGTGACACGGTAATGACGTCAGATACCCGCCCAGCAAATGCCCGACCACACCTGCGTTTTTCAAAATACTCCCAGAAAACGGTCAGTTGACACCCATAAACGCCCTCTTTCTGTCAGTCTCCTTGCGTTCGGCTGTGCAAATGGAATCGTTGCTAGAACCAGTGCAAAACCAAAATGGACTTCGTACCCGTACGATGCGCATGCGCATTGCGATGCATACGCAGATTAGCCGTTTTTTTCACTGATCACTACGCAGCGAAAAACGTCAGCTAGCGATCAACTCGGAATGACCCCCAGTGTTGGGATTCCAGCATCTGTATTCTGACTGCCGGGATCCTGACCGGAGACTATGCATTTATAGAACAAAATTATCAATCAATTATTTTACAAAATTACACTATCCAGCACCATTTTCCTCTCAGATAATCTTGTACAAACCGGTAAATCTATTTCTCGTAGTCCGTAGTGGATGCTGGGACTCCGTAAGGACCATGGGGAATAGCGGCTCCGCAGGAGACTGGGCACAACTAAAGAAAGCTTTAGGACTACCTGGTGTGCACTGGCTCCTCCCACTATGACCCTCCTCCAGACCTCAGTTAGGATACTGTGCCCGGAAGACATGACACAATAAGGAAGGATTTTGAATCCCGGGTAAGACTCGGGTAAGCCACACCAATCACACCGTATAACTCGTGATACTATACCCAGTTAACAGTATGAAATATAACTGAGCCTCTCAACAGATGGCTCAACAATAACCCTTTAGTTAGGCAATAACTATATACAAGTATTGCAGACAATCCGCACTTGGGATGGGCGCCCAGCATCCACTACGGACTACGAAAAATAGATTTACCGGTGAGTAAAATCTTATTTTCTCTGACGTCCTAAGTGGATGCTGGGACTCCGTAAGGACCATGGGGATTATACCAAAGCTCCCAAACGGGCGGGAGAGTGCGGATGACTCTACAGCACCGAATGAGCAAACTCTAGGTCCTCCTCAGCCAGGGTATCAAACTTGTAGACTCTTGCAATAGTGTTTGAACCCGACCAAGTAACAGCTCGGCCAAATTGTAAAGCCGAGACCCCTCGGGCAGCCGCCCAAGAAGAGCCCCTTTCCTCGTGGAATGGGTTTTTACAGATTTAGGGTGCGGCAGTCCAGCCGCAGAATGTTCAAGTTGAATCGTACTACAGATCCAGCGAGCAATAGTCTGCTTAGAAGCAGGAGCACCCAGCTTGTTGGGTGCATATAGGATAAATAGCGAGTCAGTTTTCCTGACTCCAGCCGTCCTGGAAACATATATTTTTCAGGGCCCTGACTACGTCCAGTAACTTGGAATCCTCCAAGTCCCAAGTAGCCGCAGGCACCACAATAGGTTGGTTCACATGAAACACTGATACCACCTTAGGAAGGAATTGGGAACGAGTCCTCAATTCCGCCCTATCCATATAAAAAAAATCAGATAAGGGCTTTTGCATGATAAAGCCGCCAATTCTGATACACGCCTGGCCGACGCCAAGGCCAACAGCATGACCACTTTCCACGTGAGGTATTTTAGCTCCACGGATTTAAGTGGCTCAACCCAATGCGACTTCAGGAAATCCAACACCACGTTGAGATCCCACGGTGCCACTGGAGGCACAAACGGGGGCTGACTATGCAGCACTCCCTTAACAAAAGTCTGAACTTCAGGCAGTGAAGCAAGTTCTATTTTGGAAGAAAATCGATAGAGCCGAAATCTGGACCTTAATGGAACCCAATTTTAGGCCCATAGTCACCCCTGACTTTAGGAAGTGCAGAAATCGACCTAGCTGAAATTCCTCCGTTGGGGCCTTCCTGGCCTCACAGCACGCAACACATTTCCGCCATATGCGGTGATAATGGTTTGCGCTCACTTCTTTCCTAGCTTTAATTAGCGTAGGGATAACTTCCTCCGGAATGCCCTTTTCCTTCAGGATCCGGCGTTCAACCGCCATGCTGTCAAACGCAGCCGCGGTACGTCTTGGAACAGACAGGCCCCCTGCTGCAGCAGGTCCTGTCTGAGCGGCAGAGGCCATGGGTCCTCTGAGATCATTTCTTGGAGTTCTGGGTACCAAGCTCTTCTTGGCCAATCCGGAACAATGAGTATAGTTCTTACTCCTCTCCTTCTTATTATTCTCATTACCCTGGGTATGAGAAGCAGAGAAGGGAACACATACACCGACTGGTACACCCACGGTGTTACCAGAGCGTCCACAGCTATCGCCTGAGGGTCCCTTGACCTGGCGCAATATCTTTGTAGCTTTTTGTTGAGGCGGGACGCCATCATGTCCACCTGTGGCCTTTCCCAACGGTGTACAATCATTTGGAAGACTTCTGGATGAAGTCCCCACTCTCCCAGGTGGAGGTCGTGTCTGCTGAGAAAGTCTGCTTCCCAGTTGTCCACTCCCGGAATGAACACTGCTGACAGTGCTATCACGTGATTTTCCGCCCATCAGAGAATCCTTGTGGCTTCTGCCATCGCCATCCTGCTTCTTGTGCCGCCCTGTCGGTTTACATGAGCGACCGCCGTGATGTTGTCTGACTGGATCAGCACCGGCCGGTGTTGAAGCAGGGGTCTAGCCTGACTTAGGGCATTGTAAATGGCCCTTAGTTCCAGAATATTTATGTGTAGAGAAGTCTCCTGACTTGTCCATAGTCCTTGGAAGTTTCTTCCCTGTGTGACTGCCCCCCAGCCTCGAAGGCTGGCATCCGTGGTCACCAGGACCCAGTCCTGTATGCCGAATCTGCAGCCCTCTAGAAGATGAGCATTCTGCAGCCACCACAACAGCGACACCCTGGCCCTTGGAGACAGGGTTATCCGCCGATGCATCTGAAGATGCGACCCGGACCACTTGTCCAACAGATCCCACTGGAAGATCCTTGCATGGAACCTGCCGAATGGAATTTCTTCGTAAGAAGCTACCATCTTTCCCAGGGCTCGCGTGCATTGATGCACCGACACTTGTATTTGTATTAGGAGGTCTCTGTCTAGAGACGACAACTCCTTGGACTTCTCCTCCGGGAGAAACCCTTTTTTCTTGTTGTGTCCAGAACCATACCCAGGAACAGTAGACGCGTCGTAGGAACCAGCTGCGACTTTGGAATATTCAGAATCCAGCCGTGCTGTTGTAGCACTTCCCGAGATAGTGCTACTCCGACGAACAACTGCTCCCTGGACCTCGCCTTTATAAGGAGATCGTCCAAGTACGGGATAATTATTTCGGCCATTACCTTGGTAAATACCCTCGTGCCGGGAACAGACCAACGGCAACGTCTGGAATTGGTAATGACAAACCTGTACCACAATTTTGAGGTACTCCTGGTGAGGAGGGTAAATAGGGACATGCAGGTAAGCATCCTTGATGTCCAGTGATACCATGAAATTCTCCAGGCTTGCAAAATCGCCCTGAGCGATTCCAATTTGAACTTGAACCTTCGTATAGAAGTGTTCAAGGATTTCAATTTTAGAATGGGTCTCACCGAACCGTCTGGTTTCGGTACCACAAACATTTTGGAATAGTAACCCCGGCCTTGTTGAAGGAGGGGTACCTTGATTTCACCTGCTGGAAGTACAGCTTGTGAATTGCCGCCAGTACTACCTCCCTTTCTCCGAGGGCAGCAGGCAAGGCTGATGTGAGGTAACGGCGAGGGGGAGTCGCCTCGAACTCCAGCTTGTATCCCTGTGATACTACTTGCAGAACCTAGGGATCCACCTGTGGGCAAGCCCACTGGTCCCTGAAGTTCCCGAGATGCGCCCCCACCGCACCTGTCTCCACCTGTGGAGCCCCAGCGTCATGCGGTGGACTCAGAGGAAGCGGGGGAAGATTTTTGATCCTGGGAAATGGCTGTCTGGTGCAGCTTTTTCCTTCTTCCCTTGTCTCTGTGCAGAAAGGAAGCGCCTTTGACCCGCTTGCTTTTCTGAAGCCGAAAGGACTGTACCTGAAAATACAGTGCTTTCTTAGGCTGTGAGGAAACCTGAGGTAAAAAATTTTCTTCCCAGCTGTTGCTGTGGATACGAGGTCCCAGAGACCATTCCCAAACAATTCCTCACCCTTATAAGGCAGAATCTCCATGTGCCTTTTAAAGTCAGCATCACCTGTCCACTGCCAGGTCTCTAATACCCTCCTGGCAGAATGGACATTGCCTTAATTCTGGATGCCAGCCGGCAAATATCCCTCTGTGCATCCCTCATATATAAGACGACGTCTTTAATATGCTCTATGTTAGCAAAATATTATCTCTGTCTAGGGTATTAATATTGACAGGGTATCAGACCACGCTGCAGCAGCACTATTCATGCTGAGGCAATTGCAGGTCTCAGTATAGTACCTGAGTGTGTATATACAGACTTCAGGATAGCCTCCTGCTTTTTATCAGCAGGCTCCTTCAAAGTGGCCGTATCCTAAGACGGCAGTGCCACCTTTTTTGACAAACGTGTGAGCGCCTTATCCACCCTAGGGGATATCTCCCAACGTGACCTATCCTCTGGCGGGAAAGGGTACGCCATCAGTAACTTTTTAGAAATTACCAGTTTCTTATCGGGGGAACCCACGCTTCTTTACACACTTCATTCACTCATCTGATGGGGGAACAAAACACTGGCTGCTTTTTCTCCCCAAACATAAAACCCCTTTTATGTGGTACTTGGGTTCATGTCAGAAATGTGCAACACATTTTTCATTGCCGAGATCATGCAACGGATGTTCCTAGTGGATTGTGTATATGTCTCAATCTCGTCGACACTGGAGTCAGACTCCGTGTCGACATCTGTGTCTGCCATCTGAGGTAACGGGCGTTTTTTTGAGCCCCTGATGGCCTTTGAGACACCTGGGCAGGCGCGGGCTGAGAAGCCGGCTGTCCCACAGCTGTTACGTCATCCAGCCTTTTATGTAAAGATTTGACATTGTCGGTTAATACCTTCCACCTATCCATCCACTCTGATGTCGGCCCCACAGGGGGCGACATCCCATTTATCGGCCTCTGCTCCGCCTCCACGTAACCTTCCTCATCCAACATGTCGACACAGCCGTACCGACACACCGCACACACACAGGGAATGCTCTGACTGAGGACAGGACCCCACAAAGTCCTTTGGGGAGACAGAGAGAGAGTATGCCAGCACACACCAGAGCGCTATATAATGCAGGGATTAACACTATAACTGAGTGATTTTTCCCCCAATAGCTGCTTGTATACACATATTGCGCCTAAATTTAGTGCCCCCCCTCTCTTTTTAACCCTTTGAGCCTGAAAACTACAGGGGAGAGCCTGGGGAGCTGTCTTCCAGCTGCACTGTGAAGAAAAAAAATGGCGCCAGTGTGCTGAGGGAGTTAGCCCCGCCCTTTTTTCGGCTGACTTTTCTCCTGCTTTTTTCAGGAATTCTGGCAGGGGTAATTTATCACATATATAGCCCTGGGACTATATATTGTGATGATTTGCCAGCCAAGGTGTTTATATAGCTGCTCAGGGCGCCCCCCCCCAGCGCCCTGCACCCATCAGTGACCGGAGTGTGAGGTGTGCATGAGGAGCAATGGCGCACAGCTGCAGTGCTGTGCGCTACCTTGTTGAAGACCAAGGTCTTCTGCCGCCGATTTTCCGGACCACTTCTTGCTTCTGGCTCTGTAAGGGGGACGGCGGCGCGGCTCCGGGACCGAACGATCGAGGTCGGGTCCTGTGTTCGATCCCTCTGGAGCTAATGGTGTCCAGTAGCCTAAGAAGCCCAAACTATCTCCAGTCAGGTAGGTTCGCTTCTTCTCCCCTTAGTCCCTCGCTGCAGTGAGTCTGTTGCCAGCAGATCTCACTGAAAATAAAAAACCTAAAATGTACTTTCTTTCTAGGAGCTCAGGAGAGCCCCTAGTGTGCATCCAGCTCAGCCGGGCACAAGATTCTAACCGAGGTCTGGAGGAGGGTCATAGTGGGAGGAGCCAGTGCACACCAGGTAGTCCTACAGCTTTCTTTAGTTGTGCCCAGTCTCCTGCGGAGCCGCTATTCCCCATGGTCCTTACGGAGTCCCAGCATCCACTTAGGACGTCAGAGAAAATAAGGACAGTGGCCACTTTTATCCTCAAAAAGTGATATCATTCTACATACTATGAATACAGTTGTATGGGATTTGTTTCAAATTTGCCTACTGTCCTGAATCGTCCAGGAGGTTCTCAAATCGGTTGACAATCCTGGACACCGCTGAATCGTGCCATTACCACCTCTGCTCACTGGCACACAGTGAGACCTGGCTGCAGTATCCCTCCCAAACGGGACAGCCCAAAGGTCAGCAAACAGTATTTGTATTATTATTATTTTCAGGCCACAAGTACTAGCATCTTCTGTATACTACTCGTTACACATAGATGCATATATAAATATTATCAAGCACACACTCACACACTTATTCAATCCACAGCCAATCAACCTACCAGTATGTTTTTGCACTGTGTGAGGAAACCAAATACAAGGACAACATACAAAACTTCACGCTGGTATTGCTAAGGTTTAAATATAAGTCATGAACCCAGTGAGGCAGCAATGTTAGTTACTGAATAAGCACCTGTACACATACAGTACACTTCCATCAAGATAATCATATACCTTATAATAAATGTGCTCTAATTAGGCGCATGACATGCTCCGGTGCCCTCAGTGTGAGCGTTCAATGGCGGTTGAAACTAACAAGTTTTACATTATTCAATGCATGAAGAACTACACACGTGTGTGTGTGTGTGTGTGTGTGTGTGTGTGTGTGTGTGTGTGTGTGTGTGTGTGTGATAACACTCACTCTCCAAAGTATAATGAAAAGATGAAGGATCAGCACTCATCCTTCATCTTTTCATTATACTATGGAGAGTGAGTGTTTTTTATGGACCCTGCACCACGATCGTTGATACTTGGATATACATATATATTTCCAACTGCATGCACACTGGGCTTCTTTCAGCTATTTCCAGTTAGTGACAAGAGTGGCCAGTGTACCAGAAGAGGAAGGAGGTTTGGATAAAATAAATGGAGAGGAGTAGTTATGGCTGCCATCAGCTAATGGGTAAACATTTCTACAACAAAATTCACGTTTTATGGGGTATATTCAATAAGAGTCGGGTCCATTCCGACATGCAGTTGTCAGAATGGACCCGACAACCCCTATTTAATGGATGGCCAAATCCGACTGTCGGATTTGGCCGTACCGGGGGTCCTGTGCTGCCGCTGCTGTCAGCGGCTGTCGGGTGCGCTGACAGCAGCGGTGGGGGGAGCTGGGCTGCTGCGAGCTGCAGGGGGAGCTGGGCGGCTGTGTGCAGCGGTGGGAGCTTCCACGACGGCTGGCGGAGGTGATGTCTGTGGCGACGGGTGGAGCTGGATGGCTGCGGGGGGAGCTGGGCGGCTGCCTGCGGCGGGGGGAGCTGCCACGGCACCGGTGGAGGTGATGTCTGCGGCGGCGGGGGAGGCACTGCAGAGAGAGGTGCCTGGCCAGGGGACGGCCATCAAGGTACCTCTCATCCTCGATCCCCGTAGCCCGCCGCACCTCTCCCCGTCTCCTCACCTCAATCCAACTTGTTTTCAAGTCGGATTGAGTTTGTTGGAAACGGGGCTAAAACCTGTCAGGTTTGGCCCCGCTTCCGACAATGCACACTGAGCAGCGGCTGAAGCCGCTGATCAGCGTGCATTCCGACAAGTCGGGTTTCCTGACTTGTCAGAAAAACTGGTCCGTAACAAATAGGTCGGAACCCCTTCCGACCTAAAACTGTCAGAAGCTGCCGTCCTTCCGACAAGACGGCAGCTTCCGACAGTTATTGAATATACCCCTATATCTCCAACTTTCACTGTCTATCCTCATTTCACCATACACCACCACCGATATCAGCATAGAATTGCCAGTCCCCAATAGCTGCCCCTACTGCCATCTCAAAACTGCCACAAAGAATTTCCCCATCTTTAGCTTCTGCTCCATTTAATTGTATGTCATTTATTTATATGATGATCCCTTGTAAACAAGGAAAGCATAGCACAATTATATAGTTACAGCTATTGATACAAGCCTACAGTTACCCTGGCTTTACTACAGCAGGTTTTACATTTGTTGGCAATTTAATTTCAAACGTTAAAGAACACCAAATTTCATCTTCCCACGTTTATATACGGGAGGCAGTCAATTTACAGCCTGTCGGGATCCCGGCGGTCAGGATATCGACGCTGGAATCCGGCCACCAGTTGAAATACCGGCGGTCGGAGTCCTGACCGCCGGCTGGCTACCCCTCTAAATTTAAGTTTGAACACACCCCACCCACATCTGACCCACCTGCAGTGCAACATTGTATTGCCCAGCTGCTTGCTTTTCTGCTTTACTTAACATGAATCAGCCCTATGTCTCTGCCATATTTATGTTACAACCTTAATCCAGTATTGACATGATGTGTGTTTACTAGCAATTTGGTGCTCCCTGTAGGCTACCCAATGAATGTACTGCATATAAACATGAAAAGTATAAAAAGGTAGTTTTCTTAAAAAAATAAATAAAAAATAAAAAAACACTACGATAAACATAAAATACCAATGACTATATTGCCAAAACAGTTTACATACGCATGTAAAAATTATATTGCAAAAGAGTTAATGGGTATAAGACATTACAGTGGCAGATTTCATACGTCTCTAAAAGCTTATGCGTACGACATGATTAAGTTCCCGAGATCAGCATTCATTGTGCCATTATATAACAGCAGAACACACAGTACAGACAGGTATGTCAGGGCGCTACTGCCAGGATCCGGGAGATAGGCAGAACCTGCATTGTTAGCAGTCAGCTGGAACGGGAATTATATGCCTAGTGATAACTCTTTAAATTAAATACTAAGGTGGCAAATACAGGAAAATATTCACCCGGAGAGAAAACATAAAAAGGTGCAAAGTCAAATCCTGAGCCAGCAGCAATTTTTTGTTGAATCGATTGTCAGCTAAAATGTGTGTAGCTCTTCTATTGAAGTTTCTCTTAAGATTGCAATAAAACAATTTTTAGACTACGTAGACAGAGAAAAACAGAACACAAAAGTGACTAAGAAGTCCTGCCAGAACTACATTACTCTGAATGATTAATGTTTCGTCACATGTTTCACAACCACTGGAACATTAGTCATCAAAACAAGAAAAACACTTTCTAAGTTTAACATTAACCTCAAAGATTAGGTCCCCTACAGCATGGGTCTTCAACCTGTGGCTATTACCAGAATGTGAGAAATGCATTAAATAGAAAACACTTAACCCTTTATGAACAAAAGTGCACGTCTTCTCTCTCCTTAGTCACCTATGCACATTTGCACCTCAGACATCTAAACTGGCAACATAATTAACCTTAGGGTTATTTATAAGGTCATTCTAGTCAGTATTTTTTAAGTAGTTAGTAGCATTCCGATTGGGATCAGTCTGCTTCAATTGGGAGTTTCTGGTGGTGTCACATCAAGCCTCACTGGGGTTCCTTTGGAACATTGGACTTTTCATTAGACCCTAAGTATATGGAGGAACATTGTATTCATATATTCGCTTTATATTCAATGTGCACTTAGACTATATATATATATATATATATATATATATATATATATACACACACACACATACATACATATATATATATATATATATACACACATACATACATAGACTATATATATATATATAATAAGATTTTACTTACCGATAAATCTATTTCTCGTAGTCCGTAGTGGATGCTGGGGACTCCGTCAGGACCATGGGGAATAGCGGGCTCCGCAGGAGACAGGGCACATCCAAAAAGCCTTTTAGGTCACATGGTGTGTACTGGCTCCTCCCCCTATGACCCCCCTCCAAGCTTCAGTTAGGTACTGTGCCCGGACGAGCGTACACAATAAGGAAGGATCTTGAATCCCGGGTAAGACTCATACCAGCCACACCAATCACACCGTACAACTTGTGATCTGAACCCAGTTAACAGTATGATAACAAAACACGAAGTAGCCTCTAAAAAGATGGCTCACAACAATAGTAATAACCCGATTTTTGTAACAATAACTATGTACAAACATTGCAGACAATCCGCACTTGGGATGGGCGCCCAGCATCCACTACGGACTACGAGAAATAGATTTATCGGTAAGTAAAATCTTATTTTCTCTAACGTCCTAGTGGATGCTGGGGACTCCGTCAGGACCATGGGGATTATACCAAAGCTCCCAAACGGGCGGGAGAGTGCGGATGACTCTGCAGCACCGAATGAGAGAACTCCAGGTCCTCTTTAGCCAGAGTATCAAATTTGTAAAATTTTACAAACGTGTTCTCCCCTGACCACGTAGCTGCTCGGCAAAGTTATAATGCCGAGACTCCTCGGGCAGCCGCCCAGGATGAGGCCACCTTCCTTGTGGAATGGGCATCTACATATTTCGGCTGTGGCAGGCCTGCCACAGAATGTGCAAGCTGAATTGTACTACAAATCTAGCGTGCAATAGACTGCTTAGAAGCAGGAGCACCCAGCTTGTTGGGTGCATACAATATAAACAGCAAGTCAGACTTTCTGACACCAGCCGTCCTAACTATATATATATATATATATATATTTTTAGGGCCCTGACAACGTCTAGTAAATTTGGAGTCCTCCAAGTCCCTAGTAGCCGCAGGCACCACAATAGGTTGTTTCAGGTGAAAACGCTGACACCCCTTTAGGAAGAAACTGGAGACGAGACCCAGTTCTGCCCTGTTCAAATGGAAAATTTTTAATATGGGCTTTTGTAAGACAAAGCCGCCCATTCTGACAATCGCCTGGCCGAGGCCAGGGCTAACAACATGGTCACTTTCCATGTGAGATATTGGTCAACAGCATGGTCACTTTCCATGTGAGATATTTCAAATCCACAGATTTGAGCGGTTCAAACCAATATGAATATAAGGAATCCCAACACTATGTTGAGATCTCACGGTGCCCCTAGAGGCACAAAAGAGCTGTATATGCAATACACCCTTTACAATCTGGACTTCAGGAACTGAAGTTAATTTATTTCTAGAAGAAAATCTACAGGGCCGAAATTTAAATCTTAATGAACCCCAATTTGAGGCTCAAAACACTCCTGTTTTCAGGAAGTGTAGAAATCGACCTAGTTGAATTTCCTTCGTGGAGCCTTCCTGGCCTCACCCACGCAACATATTTTCACCACATGTGGTGATGACGTTGTGCGGTCACCTCCTTCCTGGCTTTGACCAGGGTAGGTATGACCTCTTATGGAATGCCTTTTCCCTTCAGGATCCGGCATTCAACCGCCATGCCGTCACACGCAGCCGCGGTAAGTCTTGGAATATACATGGTACTTGCTGAAGCAAGTTCCTTCTTAGCTCCCCAGGCCCTTAGTCCTCTGTGAGCATCTCTTGAAGTTCCGGGTACCAAGTCCCTCTTGGCCAATCCGGAGCCACTAGTATAGTTCATACTCCTCTATGTCTTATAATTCTCAATACCTTGGTTATGAGAAACAGAGGAGGGAACACATACACTGACTGTTACACCCACGGTGTTACCAGAACATCCACAGCTATCGCCTGAAGGTCTCAAGACCTGGCGGAATACCTGTCCCGTTTTTTGTTCGGGCGGGACGCCATCATGTCCACCTTTGGTCTTTGCCAACGGTCCACAATCATGCTGAAAAACTTCCCTATGAAGTTTCCACTCTGCCGGGTGGAGGTAATGCCTGCTGAGGAAGTCTGCTTCCCAGTCGTCCACTCCCGGAAAGAACACTGCTGACAGTGCTATCACATGATTTTCCGCCTAGCGAAAAATCCTTGCAGTTTTGTCACTGCCCTCCTGCTTCTTGTGCCGCCCTTTCTGTTTTCGTGGGCGACTGCCGTGATGTTATCCCACTGGATCAATACCGGCTGACCTTGAAGCAGAGGTCTTGCTAAGTTTAGAGCATTATAATTTTGCTCTTAGCTCCATCTATGTGGAGAGAATTCTCCAGACTTAATCACACTTCCTTGGAAATTTTTTTTTTTCCTGTGTGACTGTTCCCCAGCCTCTCAGGCTGGCCTCCGTGGTCACCGGCATCCAATCCTGAATGCCGAATCTGCGGCCCTCTAGACGATGAGCACTCTGTAATCACCACAGGAGAGACACCCTTGTCCTTGGATATAGGGTTATCCGCTGATGCATCTGAGGATGCGAACCGGACCATTTGTCCAGCAGATCCCACTGAAGTGTTCTTGCGGGAAATCTGCCGAATGGAATTGCTTCGTAATAAGCCACCATTTTTACCAGGACTCTTGTGCAATGATGCACTGACAGTTTTCCTGGTTTTAGGAGGATCCCGATTAGCTCGGATAACTCCCTGGCTTTCTCCACTGGGAGAAACACGTTTTTCTGGACTGTGTCTAGAATCATCCCTAGGAACAGTAGACGTGTCGTCGGAAAAAGCTGCGATTTTGGAATATTTAGAATCCATTCGTGCTGTCGTAGAACTACTTAAGATAGTGCTACTCCGACCTCCAACTGTTCTCTGGACCTTGCCCTTATCAGGAAAGCGTCCATGTTTCTTTTAAGAAAAATCATCATTCCGGCCATTACCTTGGTAAAGACCCGGGGCGCCGTGGACAATCCAAACGGCAGCGTCTGAACTGATAGTGACAGTTCTGTACCAGGAACCTGAAGTACCCTTGGTGAGAAGGGCAAATTTGGACCTGTATGTAAGCGTCCCTGATATCCAGTGACACCATATCGTCCCCTTCTTCCTGGTTCGCTATCACTGCTCCGAGTGACTCCATCTTGATTTGAACGCTTGTATGTAAGTGTTCAAATATTTCAGATCTCACCGAGCCGGTTGGCTTCAGTACCACAATATAGTGTGGAATACTACCCCCTTCCTTGTTGTAAGAGGGGTACTTTGATTATCACCTGCTGGGAATACAGCCTGTGAATTGTGTGAGGGGGAGACGTCTCGAATTTCCAATGTACACCTGGGATACTACATGTAGGATCCCGGAGTTCCCTTGCGAGTGATTCTGAAACTCTTGAGATGACCCCCTACCGCACCTGAGTCCGCTTGTACGGCCCCAGCGTTATGCTGCGGACTTGGCAGAAGCTGTGAAGGGCTTCTGTTCCCGGGAATGGGCTGCTTGCTGCAGTCTTCTTCCCTTTCCTCTACCCCTGGGCAGATATGACTGGCCTTTGCCCGCCTGCCCGTATGGGGACGAAAGGACTGAGACTGAAAAGACTGTGTCCTTTTCTGCCGATATGTGACTCGGGGTAACAAAAGGTGGATTTTTCAGCTGTTGCCATGGCCACCAGGTCCAATGGACCGCCCCTTTATACGGCAATACTTCCATATGCCGTCTGGAATCTGCCTCACCTGACCACTATCGTGTCTTTGTCTGGCAGATATGTACATCACAATTACTCTTGATGCCAGAATGCAAATATGCCTCTGCGCATCACGCATATATAGAAATGCATCCTTAAAATGCTCTATAGTCAATAAAATCTTGTCCCTGTCAAGGGTATCAAAATTTTCAGTCAGGAAATCCGACCAAGCCCCCTCAGCGCTGCACATCCAGGCTGAGGCGATTGCTGGTCGTAGTATAACACCAGTATGTGTGTATATACTGTTATGATATTTTTCCAGCTTCCTATCAGCTGGCTCCTTGAGGGCGGCCGTATCTGGAGACGGTAACGCCATGTTTTTATAAGCGTGTGAGCGCCTTATCCACCCTAAGGTGTGTTTTCCCACTCGCCCTTACTTTTGGCGGGAAAGGGTATACCGCCCATAACTTTCTATCGGAGGAACCCCACGTATCATCACACACTTCATTTAATTTATCTGATTCAGGCAAAACTACAAGTAGTTTATTCCCACCCTACAAAATACCCTTATTTGTGGTACTTGTGGTATCAGAAATATGTAACACCTCCTTCATTGCCCTTAACATGTAACTTGTGGCCCTAAAGGAAAAATACGTTTGTTTCTTCACCGTCGACACTGGGGTCAGTGTCCGTGTCAGTGTCTGTCGACCGACTGAGGTAATTGGGCGTTTTTACAAGCCCCTGACGGTGTCTGAGACGCCTGGACCGATACTAATTTGTCCGCCGGCTGTCTCATGTCGTCAACCGGCTTGCAGCGTGTTGACATTATGACGTAATTCCATAAGTAAGCCATCCATTCCGGTGTCGACTCCCTAGAGAGTGACATCACCATTACAGGCAATTTGCTCCGTCTCCTCACCAACATTTTCCTCATACATGTCGACACACACGTACCGACCTACAGCACACACACAGGGAATGCTCTGATAGAGGACAGGACCCACTAGCCCTTTGGGGAGACAGAGGGAGAGTTTGCCAGCACACACCAAAAGCGCTATAATGTATATAACAACCCTAGAAGGTGTTGTTTCTATATATGCGCTCTTAATATATATATATATATCGCCAATTTATGCCCCCCTTCTCTTTAACCCTGTTTCTGTAGTGCAGTGCAGGGGAGAGTGGGAGCCTTCCTCACCAGCGGAGCTGGGCAGGAAAATGGCGCCTGTGTGCTGAGGAGAATAAGCTCCGCCCCTTTCTCGGCGGGCTTTTCCTCCCGGTTTGTTTAATACTGGCCTGGGTTAAAATACATACATATAGCCTTAATGGCTATATGTGGTGTATTTCTTTTGCCAAATTAGGTATTTATATTGCTGCCCAGGGCGCCCCCAGCAGCGCCCTGCACCCTCCGTGACCGTGTCAGTGAGCCTGTGAGACAACAATGGCGCACAGCTGCAGTGCTGTGCGCTACCTCTATGAAGACTGAGAAGCCTTCTGCCGCCTGTCACCGGACCTCCGTCTCCGCCGTCTTCAGCGTCTGTAAGGGGGATCGGCGGCGCGGCTCCGGGACGAACCCCAGGCTGACCTGTGTTCCGACTCCCTCTGGAGCTCAGTGTCCAGTAGCCTAAGACTTCAATCCTCCTGCACGCAGGTGAGTTGCAAGTCTCTCCCCTAAGTCCCACGTTGCAGTGATCCTGTCGCCAGCAGGAATCACTGATTAGTTTAAACCTAAAAAAGACTTTTCTAAACAGCTCTATAAGAGAGCCATCCAGGTTGCACCCTACTCGGACGGGCACAGAAACCTAACTGAAGCTTGGAGGGGGGTCATAGGGGGAGGAGCCAGTACACACCATGTGACCTAAAAGGCTTTTTGGATGTGCCCTGTCTCCTGCGGAGCCCGCTATTCCCCATGGTCCTGACGGAGTCCCCAGCATCCACTAGGACGTTAGAGAAATATATATATATATATATATATATATATATATATATATATAGTCTATCAGATATAGTGCAGTTAACCAAGTATGGATTGTGTTTATCATTTTTTACTAATTATACGGGATACTTACTAATAATATATTAGGTTTTTTTATCCTCTCTCTCTCTTAACTTGAGATTCAGTGGCACATCCAGCTAATGCTCCTATCAGGTCTTTAGAGAGAGTAGAGTTCAAACCTGACTTTAGATTATTATTTTTTCAAATAAATGTTTTTAATTGTTGTTAATAATTCTAATTTCTTTTTAGCCCATCTTGGTTTTTTAATTAATGTTTTATTTCTCTGAAATATATAAAATAAACACTATATGGTATAAATATGTACAAAATGTTTGTTCACATGTATGTTTACATATATTGATCTATCTACCTCAGAGTTTATCATTTCTTGAATTTATGAGTTATAGGTTTCCTCTGTTTTTTATGACATATAAGGTCTATATAATATTGTGTCTGCCTTTTTGTTCCCTACAAAACTGTTGGGAACAGTTTTGTGAAACAGTTGTGAATTACTAAGTATTTTACTATTTGACAAGCTGACGTTGCAGAGTTTCCTAATTATCGGTAATTAATTATTGACACCTGCATGTATGCAATCATTTGCTTTATATACTGATACATGGAGTGAGGGGATATACCTTTGAGAAAGTCACGTGGAGCGTGACAAAATCGGTTAGGACTCCTCAATTCTTTCTTACCTATTGTACTTCTACACTCTGCCTAACAAGCATTTTGCACGACAAGCACTTTCATCTATATTTAAAGACCGATATTGGCCTTGCAGCGGCTTATATTCTCTGCACGCCGCAGCTGACATCGAGGCCCACCGAGTGGCACTGGCAACTCAGTCTCCATAGCGGCTCCTTCATACCTCCAGCAGCGTCTCCGTGTAGGACTACGCCCGGTGCAAGCTTTGCACTCTCCCTCCCAGTGACAGCTACGTGGTGGGCAACGCAGAATAATCTAACCGATGACGCTCGGTTAGAAACCAGCCTACGGGAGAGGTTATTTTGACTTTATCTGACATCGGAGTATTTCTACATAACGGAGCTCCATTAATACATTCATGGGAATGCAGTTAGCAGTCTAAAACTTATGAATTACTCTACATTCTAACAATTCATTCATATCCAGGATACGATACTGTTTTTACTTGTTGGATACAAATGTTGTATATTGTTATCGCTCACATCACAAGTGCTTGTTTAATCTGATATCCAGTACAGGGTATTTTACTATTTTCCCTACAAGGTTTAAGTCCAGACTATATGTTTTATTGCATGAAATTTTCTTATTGTTATATTAAATTCTTCTTTATAATTTATCTCAGCATACGTCAGCTTTTGTTCAAGTTTCTTTTTTCATTAGAAATAAAGCTTGACAATTATATTTAACCCCTCCACACCCCCATTGCCACCTGTGCTTATGTCCGCAACGATGCGGTTAATTCAAGTGTGCTAGTATGAGGTCACAAGCTGCTAATGAGTTAGAGACAGAGCCAGAGATGAATGAGAGGGCAACCACAGAAGTGCTTTAGAAGCACTGAGGGGAAGGACTGTGACATCATCTAGCAATGCTGCATATTAGTAGAAAACATGTTGTCATATATTAATGGGTGAAGTGAATGTCATCCAGCAAGAGTGTTAGAGACAGCTGCTGTGTAGAGAGTACTTCAGAGAAACGGCATGCTACACAAGTTCTGAATCCTCTCACAAACATTTAATTTATTTTGCCCAAAATAAGAACACACGGAATACATTAACTGAAGAAAGTGCATGTTAAGTGTATGTGTGTGTATATGTATATATATATATATATATATACACACACACACACACACACACACACACACACACACACATATACACATACAAATACTACTGACTCATCACAGTGGCCATAAAGGGGCTATAAAGAATGCATAGTGCCTTTGATACCAAGTTGCCAAGGGGGATGGGGGGGGGGGGGGGGGGCACAATGCTCTGTTCCTGGACTTCTTTGCCCGTGGCAATTGCAGAGCAGCCCATTATTAAAATAGGGGAAGGCACATCAACTGCCACCCCTAAACACTGTCAAACATTGCTGGGTGTGGCTCCCATGTTTGAATAATGGACTGCTCTGCAACTGCCACTGGCAAGGAAGACCAGCCTTATAGTTCAGGAGATTTTGTGATGAGTCAGTTGTATTTGCTATCTATATCCCACCTGGGGACCCTCTTACCTCCTCCCCGTAGCAGCCACGCGAACCAGGAGAGCGTCTGCAACAGTGTGCCTAAAGCCGCAGCGTCTCCGCCGCAAGTACCCGGGAACTCGCAGGTACGCGGGAGTATGCAACGCCGCTTGGGAGGTGATAGAGCTGCAGCGCTGAAGTGTTAAATGACATACAGCGCTGACAGCCCAGTTTTGAAGAAATTTTCTGTCAGAATTGTTTTTTTCAGAGCTGCCCAGTGCAGCCCTCCTGTTAGGTGACTTGCTGCTACAGGCACCAACTCGAAACTAATCTCACAGTGCATGGAGGCGGGGTTACAGAGGAGGCCCCAATGCATCCTGGGACAGCCTAAAGCTTTAGCCTGTTTGTGCCTCTGGATCAAGATCCACTCAACACCCCAATGTTTTCCTGTGGAACACAGTGTACCCCGCTGCAGAAATTATCGCTAATGCGGATTATTTGCTATGGGCAACTTGCCCACTTTATCTCTCTCGTGTACCTCTCCTGTACATAGGCCCCTATTACTGTATAACATTCTCTCCCCTGGAGGACCGAGGCAGACAGCAGAGCCGCGCAGGATGCAAGCGTGTCCGTGATAGCAAGTGTGTCCGCGGTAGCCCAGCTAGCTGTTGTTGCATCCCATGCGACCATGCAAGTGGTTAAAAAGTAAATGTTACCCGAGTACAATTTCTGAAAACATTTAAATGCAAATGTGTTTGTAGCGCACTGCAAGCTTCCCAAATGCATTTACTCACAATAAAAGTTGCATTTAAAAAAAACTGAATGCAAAGTGAATGCAATGCTGGTAAAGGCAATCTCCCAAGTAAAAATTACCATGTGATAGCAGACTCACTTTCCCCAGTAAGTACCAATAGAAAAGAAATTCAGAAAAGGAATATGCTGAAATAACAGAGAGCATGTACTACTAGTGTCCACAACATTGATTTAATAGTTAATACCAATATGTGGGCCACTTAAAAACGATTAGTTGTTTAGATATGGAGGCTTGTTATAAATATACTGTAGGTCACAAAAGTGTCTTTGCATATAACTTTTTTTCCCAGGGACAGTATACCAGTATCTGGAGCTCTGCTCAGTCAACCACACTGGAGCAGATAGTGCTGTAGTGTCCCAGGTGATTTACCTAATAGAACTGTTGGTACAAATACACAATGGAAGCTCCAATGTAAATGAGATGCACTTCTACGTAGCATTGGATTGTGTAAATTAAGCAAACAACATCACAGCACGGTCAGTCATATTTAAAAACCAGATCTGCCTAATTACATATAATTATGGCTTTGCTGGAATACGAAATCTCAGTGACTTTGAAAGAGGAATAGATGGGGATCATTTGTCAGGAGTTTAAATGACAAGGAAACAATCTGATAATGTTTCACCAACAACGTTGTCACAGGTAATATCAGCATGGAACGCCAATAGAAAATCATCATCAGCCAGGGGTCACAGCAGTGGAAATGCACACTCCAAGTTTGCAGTATCAGGGTATTCAATTTTCTCATGAGAGGCAATATCAGTGAGCAGTTGTAGAAGCACTCTGGCTCCATCATGGATTTTACTGAGCAGAATGTTATAGTTGTGATGAAGTGTGCAGTATAAGCCACATCACACCTGGCACTGCTGTTTTGCAGAATCAAGCAGTGTAAGAGAACAATATGGTCAGATGAATACTCTCTCACTATGGGGGTAATTCACAGTTAATCGCAGCAGCAAATTTGTTAGCAGTTGGGCAAAACCATGGGGGTAATTCCAAGTTGATCGCAGCAGGATTTTTGTTAGCAATTGGGCAAAACCATGTGCACTGCAGGGGAGGCAGATATAACATGTGCAGAGAGAGTTAGGTTTGGGTGGGGTGTATTCAAACTGCAATCTAATTTGCAGTGTAAAAATAAAGCAGACAGTATTTACCCTGCAAAGAAATAAAATAACCCACCCAAATCTAACTCTTTCTGCACATGTTATATCTGTGGTCTGGAAGAAGGAGCTATTAGCTCCGAAACGTCACTTTAATAAACCAACTATTTTGCTTATTACAAACCCTGTGAGTGCCGTGGTATACCGACTTTGGAGATTTATACAAGCAAGGATTCGGGCACCGGGGGACGTTGCATTGTTGTGGAGTGCCGACTGAATTGGAGGAATATATATATATATAATTTTATTTTATAGTAGAAGCCCGACACTCACAGAAACTTGTATAACAGCGTGTCGGGTGACTCACTGACACCTGGCTCGGTGTAATGTAGGAAGGATGTAGTAGTTGGCACTACAGACAGAGATAAAAAAGAAAACACATACACACAAGTGCAATTGCGATCACTTGTGTATGTGTGCTTTTTTCAGCTTGGTCTGGAGTGCCAACTACTACATTTTATATATATATATATATATACACACATATATATATACATATACATATATATACACATATATATATATATATATATATATACATACATATATATATATATATACATACATACACACACACACACACACTCAAACATATAATGGAAATTTATTAATTCAGCCTATTAGATACAGGGCTTTGTTTCCTTATAAAATAGAAGTGGTGATTTAGTCTGGAAATTGCTTTCACTTATATTTTCCCTTTACCTATATATTGAGGCCCTCTGTACAACATTGCCTTATAGTTCATTTTCTACATTAGTCTAATTTTTATTTATTTTTAACTAGAAATTCATGTAAATCCAGTTATAATTGATATATAAAATGTATATGCAAGATAGCTGTAACTTGGTAGCTTTGCTGCTGGTTACTGTAACATCACTAGCCTGTGACATCACAATGTTTCATCCTGTAACAATGGGGCAGATGTATTAACCTGGAGAAGGTATAAGGAAGTGATAAACCAGTGATATGTGCAAGGTGATAAAGGCACCAGCCAATCAGATCCTAACTGTTAATTTACATAATGGAGCCGATTGGCTGGCGCCTTTATCAACTTGCACTTATCACTGGTTTATCACTTCCTTATGCCTTCTCCAGGTTAATACATCTGCCCCATTCTATCTACAGCTGCTGAGGTTTCCAGTTACCATGCAGGCAGAGCCGGCCCTAAACAATATGATGCCCTAGGCAAGATTTTGGCTGGTGCCCCCTAGCACAGCCGCTGGTTCCAACTCTGACCTTGCACCTCTTTCCCAGCACCACCAACCCTCATCCATAGCAGTCCTTATTTTGGTGTATGTACCCCTATATTTTAAATAGGAACAGTTCGCACATTTGGCGCACAGCCCAAAAAGGGGTGTGTTTTTTGCTGGCAAGGGGCATGGCCATAGAATAATAACCCCAGTTCTAATTACGCTACACAGTACTGCAACTTTATTCACATTTGATCATGCGATAGTGTCCATAATTCATATTGCATCCCACAGTAGTATCACTTTACCTTATAAACGTTACTCCTCACAGTAGAGCCCCTTATTCACATTACATCACACTGAATTGCTCCTTATTCACATTAAACCACACCCTATTGCTCTTTATTCACATTAGACGACACAGTAGTGCCCTTTCTATACGCAATGCCACATAGTAGAGCACCTTTTACACATAATGCCACACAGTAATGCCCCTTACACATGAGACACATTATTAATGTCCTTATAAACATAATGTGCCTTACACATTATGACAACCTTTTATTAATGCCCTTTTAGACATAATGTCACTTACACATATGCTGCACATTATTAATGCCCTTATACACATACTGACACACATAGTGCCCCTTACACATATGTTGCACATTATTAATGCATTTTTACATGACACACATAATGCTTCTTAAACATATTCTGAACACTACTGCACAACCAACCCACTCACATGCACACAGCACTCACACTGCCACTAACACTGTGACCTCTGCCTCTGCTTGGATACAGATGTGTCCTCATAAATCTTGCCTCAATGCTAACGTCGGGCACATTTTTTAATGAAAATGCATCTTATTTGCATTGCTATGTGGCTAGGATGCACAAGCAGCTTCTGCTGATTAAAATGATATGCAGCATGCCTATATACTATATGAGACTGTGGCTGTATCTGCATATGAAATGCTACACACAGAATATAGGCATGCCGCATATCATTTTAATCAACAGAAGCTGATGATGCCCCTAGGCATATCAAATGCCCTAGGCAATTGCCTAGTTTGCCTATGCCTAGGGCCGACTCTGCATGCAGGAAGACAGGTAGGAGGAGGTGAGTCCTACATAGCAGGGTATGATGGTAAGGAAGATAGAGTGCAGTATAGTCAACTGAAAGGCAAGACAAGATAGACAGAACAGGGAACATAGGTACAAGGGCACATAATTAGGAGAAGCTCAGGAAGGACTTACATATTTTAGGGAAAAAAATGTAGCATTACAGAAATAAAGAGGGCAGTATGGAGGAAAAGCACACATACAGGGGATGCAGGTAAGCCTAAATGAGGCAGGATCTTGCTTTGGGATGCCAACTAAATAAAATAGATAAATAGCAAATTGATAAATTTTAAAGTATGTTTGGTTTAAGGAAAATTGGAAAAGTGGTTGACTCATGGACATTTAATTGTACTTCTATTTCTATTGTAACTAAACTAGTACTATGCTAAAGGATATTCTTGTGTTTTTTCATCATTTGCCAAAGTTCTGACAAAGAGATTTGCATAGTGTCGGATGACCGGCAAAGAGATCTGCAAAGTGTCAGTTGAAGACGACGGGAGGGGTCGCAGAGGCAGCAAGGACTGGAGGATAACATGCAGGAGGTAAGTTGCCATACTTGTGTAATATTGTGTGTGGTGGGCGGTTTGAGAGCACAGTACAAAACAGACTACAGTATGGTGGGGGAGACCGGACAATACAAAACATGCAGAAGGGGGCAGCTCAGTATAGGACATACAGATGGTTTGGGACAGGCATGGGCGGTGCTAGGGTGTTCTGGGCCCCCTTGCAAACTAAAAATTTGAGCCATCCCATAATTTGTAAATTGACAGCAAGCTGCCTGAAAAGGGGGTGTGGTCTCACAAAGAAGGGGCGTGGCCACACACTAGTACTCCAAATTCAAATTACGCTACACAAAAGCACACTCTTATTCACAATACACCACACGTAGTGCCCCCGATTCATAGTATGCCACATAGTAGTGTCCCTTGTCCACATTACATCACACAGTAGCGCAGCCTAGTCACACTATGCTACACATTAGTGCGCATTACACACATAATGCCCACAGTAGTAATGCCCCTTACAAATAATGCCCACAGTAGTAGTGCTGTTATACACATTATGCCCACAGTAGTGCCCCTTATATGCATAATGTCAACAGTAGTAATGCCTTTTATACACATATGTGCTTAGTAGTAGAGCCACTTATACACAATGCCCACAGTGGTAGTGCTGCTTATACACATAATGTCCACAGTAGTAGTGCCCCTTATATACATTAAACCCATAGTAGTGGTGCCCCATATACACAATGGCCACAGCAGTGCCTCTATACACATAATGTCCACAGTAGTAGTGGCCCTTGTACACCTAATGCCACACAGTAGTGCCCTTTAAACATAATGCTTTATATACATTGCCCATAGTAGTGCCCCTTATACATAATGTCCACATTGGTGCCCCTTATACACAGTGCCTCTTACACATAATGCCCACAGTATTCATGCGACTTTTACACATAATGCCCACAGTAGTAGTGCCTTTTACACATAATGCGCATAGCAGTAGTGCCCCTTACACAATGTGCACAGCAGTAGTGCCCCTTATACACAATGCACACAGTAGTAGTGCCCCTAATACACATAATGTAATCTCTAATATAAAGGATAGTTACAGTAGCTATCATTATGACTGTAACCTGCACACTGTGGGTATTGTATGATACTAACATGGTCCTAGTACTAGGAAAGATAAAATATGGAGCAGATAACTTGAGTCTCTATGAGACAAAAATCTTGGTTTTGGATGAAAAAAAAATCAATAAAATAGATAAAATTGCAAGTTAATAAAATTTGAAGTATCAGAATTCAGAGATCTTCGTTACACATATTTGCGCAAATGTGTGAATAAGCCCCAAAGCCGCATCAAGGCGTCTCTGTATATTTGGAGTCCCTAGCGCTATATCTAGGTGCATGGTGTGGCACCCCAAAACACCAGCATAAGCCAGAAAGCACAGCGCAGCATACCAGTGAAAAAACTATAGTGTTAATAAATTAGTATTTAGGAAGCCGAAGCTATAGAGAAAGTGATACAAAATGAAATGCAATTAAAATAGAGAAATAGTGTTAAGAAATTAATACGTGAAAAGTGTTAATAGAATGTAAAGGTATGCCACACTAAGGCCATCCAGCTCAGCCAGTCCAGAGGCACCACACCTCACACCTCCATTACCCCAATCTGGGTCTAGGATTAACCAGCAAGGAGCCACGTGATAATGGCTCCTTACTACAATATGTCTGAGCTAAGAGCTACCTACCTTGGAGCAACCCCATAATGCTCCCTGTGGCATGTCAGGGCCTGCACCTCCTCCTAATGCAGAAACCTCTCTGCCTCTCACAACAAACACATATATTGGTAGATGCTCAATTAGCTTAGTGATATCATTCAGGTGCTCGAAAGGGAGGGGTATTTCTAAGCAAGAAAAAAAGCCATTTGTTTCCCCCAGCACCCTGAATCATAACCGTAACTAGATATAAATTCCACATGATAACAGAATTCAGAGATCTTCGTTACACATATTTGCGCAAATGTGTGAATAAGCCCCAAAGCCGCATCAAGGCGTCTCTGTATATTTGGGGTCCCTAGCGCTATATCTAGGTGCATGGTGTGGCACCCCAAAACACCAGCATAAGCCAGAAAGCACAGCGCAGCATACCAGTGAAAAAACTATAGTGTTAATAAATTAGTATTTAGGAAGCCGAAGCTATAGAGAAAGTGATACAAAATGAAATGCAATTAAAATAGAGAAATAGTGTTAAGAAATTAATACGTGAAAAGTGTTAATAGAATGTAAAGGTATGCCACACTAAGGCCATCCAGCTCAGCCAGTCCAGAGGCACCACACCTCACACCTCCATTACCCCAATCTGGGTCTAGGATTAACCAGCAAGGAGCCACGTGATAATGGCTCCTTACTACAATATGTCTGAGCTAAGAGCTACCTACCTTGGAGCAACCCCATAATGCTCCCTGTGGCATGTCAGGGCCTGCACCTCCTCCTAATGCAGAAACCTCTCTGCCTCTCACAACAAACACATATATTGGTAGATGCTCAATTAGCTCAGACATATTGTAGTAAGGAGCCATTATCACGTGGCTCCTTGCTGGTTAATCCTAGACCCAGATTGGGGTAATGGAGGTGTGAGGTGTGGTGCCTCTGGACTGGCTGAGCTGGATGGCCTTAGTGTGGCATACCTTTACATTCTATTAACACTTTTCACGTATTAATTTCTTAACACTATTTCTCTATTTTAATTGCATTTCATTTTGTATCACTTTCTCTATAGCTTCGGCTTCCTAAATACTAATTTATTAACACTATAGTTTTTTCACTGGTATGCTGCGCTGTGCTTTCTGGCTTATGCTGGTGTTTTGGGGTGCCACACCATGCACCTAGATATAGCGCTAGGGACCCCAAATATACAGAGACGCCTTGATGCGGCTTTGGGGCTTATTCACACATTTGCGCAAATATGTGTAACGAAGATCTCTGAATTCTGTTATCATGTGGAATTTATATCTAGTTACGGTTATGATTCAGGGTGCTGGGGGAAACAAATGGCTTTTTTTCTTGCTTAGAAATACCCCTCCCTTTCGAGCACCTGAATGATATCACTAAGCTAATTGAGCATCTACCAATATATGTGTTTGTTGTGAGAGGCAGAGAGGTTTCTGCATTAGGAGGAGGTGCAGGCCCTGACATGCCACAGGGAGCATTATGGGGTTGCTCCAAGGTAGGTAGCTCTTAGCTCAGACATATTGTAGTAAGGAGCCATTATCACGTGGCTCCTTGCTGGTTAATCCTAGACCCAGATTGGGGTAATGGAGGTGTGAGGTGTGGTGCCTCTGGACTGGCTGAGCTGGGTGGCCTTAGTGTGGCATACCTTTACATTCTATTAACACTTTTCACGTATTAATTTCTTAACACTATTTCTCTATTTTAATTGCATTTCATTTTGTATCACTTTCTCTATAGCTTCGGCTTCCTAAATACTAATTTATTAACACTATAGTTTTTTCACTGGTATGCTGCGCTGTGCTTTCTGGCTTATGCTGGTGTTTTGGGGTGCCACACCATGCACCTAGATATAGCGCTAGGGACCCCAAATATACAGAGACGCCTTGATGCGGCTTTGGGGCTTATTCACACATTTGCGCAAATATGTGTAACGAAGATCTCTGAATTCTGTTATCATGTGGAATTTATATCTAGTTACGGTTATGATTCAGGGTGCTGGGGGAAACAAATGGCTTTTTTTCTTGCTTAGAAATACCCCTCCCTTTCGAGCACCTGAATGATATCACTAAGCTAATTGAGCATCTACCAATATATGTGTTTGTTGTGAGAGGCAGAGAGGTTTCTGCATTAGGAGGAGGTGCAGGCCCTGACATGCCACAGGGAGCATTATGGGGTTGCTCCAAGGTAGGTAGCTCTTAGCTCAGACATATTGTAGTAAGGAGCCATTATCACGTGGCTCCTTGCTGGTTAATCCTAGACCCAGATTGGGGTAATGGAGGTGTGAGGTGTGGTGCCTCTGGACTGGCTGAGCTGGATGGCCTTAGTGTGGCATACCTTTACATTCTATTAACACTTTTCACGTATTAATTTCTTAACACTATTTCTCTATTTTAATTGCATTTCATTTTGTATCACTTTCTCTATAGCTTCGGCTTCCTAAATACTAATTTATTAACACTATAGTTTTTTCACTGGTATGCTGCGCTGTGCTTTCTGGCTTATGCTGGTGTTTTGGGGTGCCACACCATGCACCTAGATATAGCGCTAGGGACCCCAAATATACAGAGACGCCTTGATGCGGCTTTGGGGCTTATTCACACATTTGCGCAAATATGTGTAACGAAGATCTCTGAATTCTGTTATCATGTGGAATTTATATCTAGTTACGGTTATGATTCAGGGTGCTGGGGGAAACAAATGGCTTTTTTTCTTGCTTAGAAATACCCCTCCCTTTCGAGCACCTGAATGATATCACTAAGCTAATTGAGCATCTACCAATATATATAAAAATTTGAAGTATGTAACAAAATGTAGTAATACAATTATACACATAGTATGTTTGACCAAGACATTCTGGTTGTTTAGATCATCATCTGGAAAAGTTCTAGCAAAGAGATTTGCAGAGTGTAGGATGACCGGCAAAGAGATCTGCAAAGTGTCAGTTGAAGACGACGTAAGGGGTCGCAGAGGCAGCAAGGACTGGAGGATACCATGCAGGAGGTAAGTTCCCATACTTGTGTAATTGTGTGTGTGTGTGGTGGGGGTATTGAGAGCACAGTACAAAACAGAGACTATGGTGGGTGAGAGCGGACAATACAAAACATGCAGAAGGGGGCAGCTCAGTATAGGACATACAGATGGTGTGGAGGCAGGAGCGGTGCTAGGGTGTTTGACGCACCCTTGCAAACTATAAATGTGAGCCCCTCCTATACTTTGTAAAGACCAATCAGTTACTGTCTGTCATTTTTCAAACAGCCTGTAACATGGCAGTTAGGAGCTGATTGGCTGGTACTTTATCTTTCTCTACTTTATCACTCTGCAGGGTTTAATACATCTCCCCCATTGAATAACCAAATGATGAAATAGAACAATATGGTATAAAATAAGATTTTACTTACCGGTAAATCTATTTCTCGTAGTCCGTAGTGGATGCTGGGGACTCCGTAAGGACCATGGGGATAGACGGGCTCCGCAGGAGACATGGGCACTTTAAGAAAGAATTTAGGTTCTGGTGTGCACTGGCTCCTCCCTCTATGCCCCTCCTCCAGACCTCAGTTAGAGAAACTGTGCCCAGAAGAGATGACAGTACAAAGAAAGGATTTTGGTAATCAAGGGCAAGATTCATACCAGCCACACCGTATAACATGTGATAACAACCAGTTAACAGTATGATAAATAACAGAGCATCAGGTCAAACCCTGATGCAACCATAACTTAACCCTTATTGAAGCAATAACTATATACAAGTATTGCAGAAGAAGTCCGCACTTGGGACGGGCGCCCAGCATCCACTACGGACTACGAGAAATAGATTTACCGGTATGTAAAATCTTATTTTCTCTAACGTCCTAGTGGATGCTGGGGACTCCGTAAGGACCATGGGGATTATACCAAAGCTCCCAAACGGGCGGGAGAGTGCGGATGACTCTGCAGCACCGAATGAGCAAACACAAGGTCGTCCTCAGCCAGGGTATTAAACTTGTAGAACTTTGCAAAAGTGTTTGAACCCGACCAAGTAGCTGCTCGGCAAAGCTGTAATGCCGAGACCCCTCGGGCAGCCGCCCAAAAAGAGCCCACCTTCCTAGTGGAATGGGCCTTAACTGATTTTGGCAGCGGCAATCCAGCCGCAGAATGAGCCTGCTGAATCGTGTTACAGATCCAGCGAGCAATAGTTTGCTTTGAAGCAGGAGCACCAAGCTTGTTGGAAGCATACAGGATAAAACAATGACTCTGTTTTCCTGACCCTAGCCGTTCTGGCTACATAAACCTTCAAAGCCCTGACCACATCAAGTAACTCGGAATCCTCCAAGTCAGTAGTAGCCACAGGCACCACAATAGGTTAGTTTATAGGAAAGGCTGAAACCACTTTCGGCAGAAATTGTGGGCGGGTCCGCAATTCTGCTCTATCCGCATGGAAAAGCAGATAGGGGCTTTTATGTGACAAAGCCGCCAACTCTGACACATGCCTAGCCGAAGCCAAGGCTAATAACATGACCACCTTCCACGTGCGATATTTCAACTCCACCGTTTTCAGTGGTTCAAACCAGTGGGATTTCAGGAAACTTAACACCACGTTAAGATCCCAAGGTGCCACTGGAGGCACAAAAGGGGGCTGAATATGCAGCACTCCCTTTATAAACGTCTGAACTTCAGGTAGAGAAGCCAACTCCTTTTGAAAGAAAATGGATAGGGCCGAAATCTGGACTTTAATGGAACCCAATTTTAGGCCCAAATTCACTCCGGACTGTAGGAAGTGAAGGAAACGGCCCAGCTGGAATTCCTCCGTAGGAGCATTCCTGGCCTCACACCAAGCAACATATTCTCGCCATATATGGTGATAATGTTGAGATGTCACGTCCTTCCTAGCCTTTATCAGCATAGGAATGACCTCATCCAGAATGCCTTTCTCTGCTAGGATCCGGCGTTCAACCGCCATGCCGTCAAACGCAGCCGCGGTAAGTCTTGGAACAGACAGGGCCCCTGTTGCAACAAGTCCTGTCTTAGAGGAAGAGGCCACGGGTTCTCTGTGAGCATTTCTTGCAGGATCTGGATACCAAGTCTTTCGTGGCCAATCTGGAACAATGAGTATTGTTCTCACTCCTCTTTTTCTTATTATCCTCAGCACCTTGGGTATGAGAGGAAGAGGAGGAAATACATAGACCGACTGGAACACCCACGGTGTCACCAGGGCGTCTACAGCTATTGCCTGAGGGTCTCTTGACCTGGCGCAATACCTCAGTAGCTTTTTGTTGAGGCGGAATGCCATCATGTCCACCTGTGGCAGTTCCCACCGACTTGTAATCTGTGCGAATACTTCCTGATGAAGTCCCCACTCTCCCGGGTGGAGGTCGTGTCTGCTGAGGAAGTCTGCTTCCCAGTTGTCCACTCCCGGGATGAACACTGCTGACAGTGCGCGTACATGATTCTCCGCCCAGCGAAGAATTCTGGTGGCTTCCGCCATCGCCACTCTGCTCCTTGTGCCGCCTTGGCGGTTTACATGAGCCACTGCGGTGATGTTGTCTGACTGAATCAGAACCGATTGGTCGCGAAGCAGGGTCTCCGCTTGACGTAGGGCGTTGTATATGGCCCTTAGTTCCAGGATGTTGATGTGAAGGCAAGTCTCTTGACTTGACCACAGACCTTGGAAATTTCTTCCCTGTGTGACTGGACCCCAACCTCGGAGGCTTGCGTCCGTGGTCACCAGGACCCAGTCCTGAATGCCGAATCTGCGGCCCTCGAGAAGGTGAGCGCTCTGCAGCCACCACAGGAGTGACACCCTGGCCCTGGGGGATAGGGTGATTAACCGATGCATCTGAAGATGTGATCCGGCCCACTTGTCCAGTAAGTCCCATTGAAAAGTCCTCGCATGGAACCTGCCGAAGGGAATGGCCTCGTATGATGCCACCATCTTTCCCAGGACATGAGTGCAGTGATGCACTGACACCTGTTTTGGTTTTAATAGGTTCCTGACCAGTGTCATGAGTTCCTGAGCTTTCTCCATCGGGAGATAAACCCTTCTCTGGTCTGTGTCTAGAATCATGCCCAGGAAAGGCAGACGAGTCGTAGGAACCAACTGCGACTTTGGAATATTTAGAATCCAGCCGTGTTGCCGTAACATTTCCAGAGAAAGTGCTACGCTGATCAGCAACTGCTCTCTTGATCTCGCTTTTATGAGGAGATCGTCCAAGTATGGGATAATTGTGACTCCTTGCTTCCGCAGGAGCACCATCATTTCCGCCATTACCTTGGTAAATATTCTCTGTGCCGTGGAGAGACCAAACGGCAACGTCTGAAATTGGTAATGACAATCCTGTACCACAAATCTGAGGTACGCCTGATGAAGTGGATAAATGGGGACATGAAGGTACGCATCCTTTATGTCCAGAGACACCATAAAATTCCCCCCTTCCAGGCTTGCGATGACCGCTCTCAGCGATTCCATCTTGAACTTGAACCTTTTCAGGTATATGTTCAGGGATTTTAAATTCAATATAGGTCTGACCGAACCGTCCGGTTTCGGGACTACAAACATGGTCGAATAATAACCCCTTCCTTGTTGAAGGAGGGGAACCTTGACCACCACCTGTTGAAGATACAATTTGTGAATTGCAGTTAACACTATTTCCCTCTCGTGGGGGGAAGCTGGCAGGGCTGATTTGAGGTATCGGTGAGGGGGCATCTCCTCGAATTCCAGCTTGTATCCCTGAGACACAATATCTATTGCCCAGGGATCCAACTGGGAGTGAAACCACTTGTGGCTGAAATGTCGAAGACGTGCCCCCACCGGGCCTAGCTCCGCCTGTGGAGCCCCAGCGTCATGCGGTGGATTTTGTAGAGGCCGGGGAGGACTTCTGTTCCTGGGAACTAGCTGTGTTGTGCAGCTTCTTTCCTCTGCCCCTGCCTCTGGCAAGAAAGGACGCACCTCGGACTTTCTTGTTTTTCTGTGATCGAAAGGACTGCATTTGATAATACGGTGCTCTCTTAGGCTGTGAGGAAACATATGGCAAAAAATTTGACTTTCCAGCAGTAGCTGTGGATACCAGGTCCGAGAGACCCTCCCCAAACAATTCCTCACCCTTGTAAGGAAAAACCTCCATATGTCTTTTTGAGTCGGCATCACCTGTCCATTGCCGAGTCCACAGGACCCTTCTGGCAGAAATTGACAAAGCATTTATTCTAGAACCCAGTAGACTAATGTCTCTTTGAGCATCTCTCATATATAGGACAGCGTCTTTAATATGCCCCAAGGTCAACAATATAGTATCCTTGTGTAAGGTATCAATTTCCTCAGACACGGTATTCGTCCATGCTGTTACAGCACACCCAGGCCGACGCGATCGCCAGCCTCAGTAAGGTACCTGAATGTGTATAAATGGACTTCAGGGTAACCTCCTGTTTGTGATCCGCAGCATCTTTGAGGGTAGCCGTATCCTGTGACGGCAGGGCTACCTTCTTGGATAAGCGTGTTAAAGCTTTGTCCACCTTAGGGGAGGATTCCCAGCGTAACCTGTCCGTTGGCGGGAAAGGATACGCCATAAGAATCCTTTTGGAAATCTGCAGTTTTTTATCTGGAGATTCCCAAGCCTTTTCACATAACTCATTTAGCTCGTGTGAGGGGGGAAAGGTTACCTCCGGCTTCTTTTCCCCATACATATGCACCCTCTTGTCAGGGACAGGGATTTCCTCTGTGATGTGCTATAATCATATAACGGATGGATTTAGCCAATTTTGGCTGTAACTTTGCATCATCGTAATCGACACTGGAGTCAGAATCCATGTCGGTATCTGTGTCAACAATTTGGGATAGTGGGCGCTTCTGAGATCCCGACGGCCTCTGCGACATAGGATCAGGCATGGGTTGGGACCCCGACTGTCCTGAGGCTTCAGCTTTTTCTAACCTTTTATGCAAGGAATTAATATTATCATTTAAAACCTTCCACATATCCATCCAATCAGGTGTCAGCGCTGTCGGCGGAGACACCACATTCATTTGCTCCCGCTCTGCTTCCACATAGCCTTCCTCATCAGACATGTCGACACAAGCGTACCGACACACCACACACACTGGGAATGCCCTTTTTGAAGACCGTTCCCCCACAAGGCCCTTAGGAGAGACAGAGAGAGAGTATGCCAGCACACACCCCAGCGCTATAAACCCAGGAATAACACAGTAACTTAATGTTAACCCAGTAGCTGCTGTTTATATATTGGGTTTTTTTTGCGCATAATTATGTGCCCCCCCTCTCTTTTTACCCTCTTCTACCGTGTATCTGCAGGGGAGAGCCTGGGGAGCTTCCTCTCAGCGGAGCTGTGGAGAAAAAATGGCGCTGGTGAGTGCGGAGGAAGAAGCTCCGCCCCCTCGGCGGCGGGCTTCTGTCCCGCTTAAATATGCAATTTTTGGCGGGGGCTCATACATATATACAGTGCCCAGCTGTATATATGTTTAACTTTTGCCAAATGAGGTCCCAAATGCTGCCCAGGGCACCCCCCCCCCTGCGCCCTGCACCCTTACAGTGACCGGAGTATGTGAGGTGTGTTGGGAGCAATGGCGCACAGCTGCAGTGCTGTGCGTTACCTCAGTGAAGAACGGAATCTTCTGCCGCCTGTGAAGTCTTCTTTGCTTCTCATACTCACCCGGCTTCTGTCTTCCGGCTCTGCGAGGGGGACGGCGGCGCGGCTCTGGGATCGGACCTAACAAAATACTTTCAGCAAACTCAGGAGAGCTCACTGAAAAGCACCCAGCTCGTCTGGGCACAGTATTAAACGGAGGTCTGGAGGAGGGGCATAGAGGGAGGAGCCAGTGCACACCAGAACCTAAATTCTTTCTTAAAGTGCCCATGTCTCCTGCGGAGCCCGTCTATCCCCATGGTCCTTACGGAGTCCCCAGCATCCACTAGGACGTTAGAGAAATGATATAAAATAGAGCTGTAACAATTGACTGTTTCCCTATCTTTGCATTTCCTAGAGTCCTTTTCCTTACTGCACAGGGGGCCTGATTCAGATGTGGATGCAAAGCTACTGTTGCATGCAAGTGGCTCAATGCTTTTTCACTGCGCATGCGTGTAAGCTGCACTGCGCACAAGATGTGATCACGCTCACATAGAGGATCCCATCCCAAAGTGACTGACAGAAGGACGTCATTTGGGGTGGCTAACTGTACAAAGGTGTGTCAGTTCTGTTCAAACACCTTTCCGTGAGCGTGCAAATATTACCCGTTGTGACCTGTGTTGCTGCTGGAGAGCCCTCTGTGTCTAGGAGACTTGCTAAGCCTACAACTGCTCAGACTCACTCAGGGTGGACTGCGATGCAATTGCGAATGGCAAAACATTGAAGCAACAATTGCGTTAACAACCACAACTGAATCAGGCCCACAATTACACCATTAAATTTTACTATTTTATCACATTTAACAACTAAGGGGTCAATTTCATTAGGTGCGAGTTCGTCTTACAACAGCAGCACTTTCCGGCAGCCCAAACTCGCTTATAAGTGTCCGCAGCCCTAACTGGCCATAAAGGGTGCAAGTTTGGGTGCCATTGCCAGTGTTGAAACATCGCAGCAATGGCAACTCGTACCTAATTGGATTGACCGATAAATGTAAATGTTAGCAATTTATAGCTTTTATTATTTACTAGTCAAATTTATTTTCTGAAGGTACCCACTTATTACTGTAAGAAAGAACGTACCCCCCCCCCCCCTCCCCTAAAAATGTGTGTATTGTATAAAAACAATGGGCCCTTTGGGGTAACTATCCTTATTTTAGGTATTTTCCATGTCCTTAATAGTCAGAGTAACATATTTACATAGAGATTTTCCTCTCTACACAACCCTACACCACAGTTTGAGGTTCGTCTCTCTGCTTGTTCATCCACTAACAATGTTTTTTTAATCTTTTCCTCTCAGTCTAGACAGCAGTTGACCTTTGGCAAGTGTAGGCAGGTATAGGTAAGTATTGTACCCCTCCCATTACCTATAGCTCCCAGGAGGGGGGGGGGGGGGATAGATTTATGCTGAGGGTGGGGAGAAGTTAGGGTTAGGCCACGGGTAGGGTGGGTTAGGCACCCCCGGGGGTGGTTAGGCTGCAGGGGAGGGAGGGTTAGGTTTAGGCAGCGGGGATGGTGGTTAGGATTAGGCACCTCGGCGGGAGGGTTAGAGTTAGGCACAAAGGGGGAGGTTAGTGTTAGGTGGGGAGAAAGAAAAACACCCCTAACTCACCCCTGTTGGGGTTTTTGAAACCGGGATCCCGGCGTCAGTATTACGATCACCGGGAATTCCATGCACCAGGATATCATACTGATCCCCCTATTAGTACACCTCTTAATGCCCAGAGGGAAGGGCGATCCTCAGGCCATGGTTCCCCAGAGGTTTCCCCCACCCAGGGGGGGTTTTCCTCTCCTGAGTGCTGAAGGATGACTCTTTGCGAGTCCAGAGGTGTAGCTTTTATGCCATAATGAGTACCAATCTCATGCCACCCCTGCAATGTATAAGAAGTAAAATAATCGTTAACGCGAACACTTTACTTTAGGGTTTAGACCCCGGCTGCGCTACTTCACATGTGCATTCATCAGACTGCGTATGTGAGAGAAGACCGTAATGCAGAGGGATCCCAAGGATCCTTCTCCTGGGAACAATTGCATAATGTAGCCCACGGGCTACAAACGCCATTTACACATGGCATTAGCTGCCGGGCCAAGCTCAGAGATGCTTTGCACTCTGGAGCTTGGCGAGTTTCGCAGTTTACCAACTGCCATAGAAACTTTTGGTGGCTGACATCGTGATCAAAATAGGAGGAATGCAAAGGATATCTCCAATATCCATTGTAGTCCCCAATACATACATTCAGGGGCTGGTTAATATTTGTGGGCAGCCCCCAAAATCGACTGTTTTTGGAGATGTCTCGCAAATATTATTTGTTAAAGATTCCACATATTAAAATTTTTATATTTTAACATACACTAAAAAATGTTTTATGTATTCATTGACTGAGTCTCCCGTCTTTACTGAATGCTAATTTCACAGGGTCCGCAAAATATTACTGATATGACTGTTACTCTACTATCCTGCTGGTGCCCCTGGCCTGCTGTATAGCAGCGAGACATTTTATATATAGCACTCTTGGGGATATGTATCAAGCCTGGAGAGAGATAAAGTGCAGATGTCCAAAGCACCCAATCATCTTCTGTCACTTATCTAGCACAGTACATGAAATTATACCTGTAGTTAGAAGCATCATTTACTTTGGGCAAATACTCAACTTTACCTCTCTCCACAGAAAATATAATGTCTCCCTTTCACTTAATTAACAGGTTAAATTAATAATTGACAATGTATGTGTCTTGGAAACAGGGTAAGAAATTCACAGTATAAGATAATGTTAAAAGGGTTTCCATCTTGTGATAACTTTCTAATAGCTTGTCAATACCCTCCTGGTACATTTACTTTGATTTATCATTCACGTTTCTTCCATGCCAGACAGGGGCGGATTGGGAACTTAACGTGGCCCTGGAAAAATATGAAAAGTGGCCTCATGTATATTGGAGTAAGTCAGCTATAAGCAGGGCCCAATACAAATTGGGGAATAGCAAATTGTTAGCATTAGCCACAATGGTAGTAAGCAAGGCCAATGCAGCATGGTAGGCAGTCACAGCACCAGCAGTAGGATCGTGTCACAGTAGGTGGAGATCACACCAGTAGTAGGTGAGGTATTGCACTGGTTGGCAGCACACCAGAGTGATAAGTATATACATTAAATGATTACTACTACTTAATCCAACAGCAGGGAATTCCAAAGATTAGCAAAGATTTGGTAAAAGGTCATTATAAAATAGATCATTCTTACTAAGGTCTCATCCATTGTTAAACACCCATTGGTCTCACAGTTTTCCTTGAGGTGTAAAAGAAAAAATAAATCACAATGCCTCTGTCTACCATTCCAGTGAGATATTCATTACAAGGAGCATCCCAGTGACCACCATACAATGTCCAATGAGCTTCCCAGTAACCGCCATACAATGCCCATAGCAACCAACCAGGTTCTAGCTATCATTTTATAGAATAGATTTGATAATGATAGCTAGAAGCTCATTGGTTGCTATGGGCAACAAACTCTTCTGGAGGTTTGCTACATCTCTCCCTTGCCCAGCGGAGCACACTTATGGTAGTGCCCAAATCTCAGGTTTTCTCTCGCCCCTCCATGTTGTAATGCCAGTAGGACACGATGTGTCGTTGAAGCCCCTGAACTGCCATGGCCCTATCTGGCTCAGATTAGGCCAAAAAAAAAAAAAAAAAAAAAAGAATTTACTTACCGATAATTCTATTTCTCGTAGTCCGTAGTGGATGCTGGGAACTCCGTAAGGACCATGGGGAATAGCGGCTCCGCAGGAGACTGGGCACAAAAGTAAAGCTTTAGGACTACCTGGTGTGCACTGGCTCCTCCCCCTATGACCCTCCTCCAAGCCTCAGTTAGGATACTGTGCCCGGACGAGCGTACACAATAAGGAAGGATTTTGAATCCCGGGTAAGACTCATACCAGCCACACCAATCACACCGTACAACTTGTGATCTGAACCCAGTTAACAGCATGGTAACAGAGGAGCCTCTGGAAAGATGGCTCACAACAACAATAACCCGATTTAGTTAACAATAAATATGTACAAGTATTGCAGACAATCCGCACTTGGGATGGGCGCCCAGCATCCACTACGGACTACGAGAAATAGAATTATCGGTAAGTAAATTCTTATTTTCTCTGACGTCCTAGTGGATGCTGGGAACTCCGTAAGGACCATGGGGATTATACCAAAGCTCCCAAACGGGCGGGAGAGTGCGGATGACTCTGCAGCACCGAATGAGAGAACTCCAGGTCCTCCTCAGCCAGGGTATCAAATTTGTAGAATTTAGCAAACGTGTTTGCCCCTGACCAAGTAGCTGCTCGGCAAAGTTGTAAAGCCGAGACCCCTCGGGCAGCCGCCCAAGATGAGCCCACCTTCCTTGTGGAATGGGCTTTTACAGATTTTGGCTGTGGCAGGCCTGCCACAGAATGTGCAAGCTGAATTGTACTACAAATCCCACGAGCAATAGTCTGCTTAGAAGCAGGAGCACCCAGCTTGTTGGGTGCATACAGGATAAACAGGGAGTCAGATTTTCTGACTCCAGCCGTCCTGGAAACATATATTTTCAGGGCCCTGACAACGTCCAGCAACTTGGAGTCCTCCAAGTCCCTAGTAGCCGCAGGCACCACAATAGGCTGGTTCAGGTGAAACGCTGAAACCACCTTAGGGAGAAATTGTGGACGAGTCCTCAATTCTGCCCTGTCCGTATGAAAAATCAGGTAAGGGCTTTTATAAGATAAAGCCGCCAATTCTGACACGCGCCTGGCCGAAGCCAGGGCCAACAGCATGACCACTTTCCATGTGAGATATTTCAAATCCACAGATTTAAGCGGTTCAAACCAATGTGATTTTAGGAACCCCAAAACTACATTGAGATCCCAAGGTGCCACTGGAGGCACAAAAGGAGGCTGTATATGCAGCACCCCCTTGACAAACGTCTGAACTTCAGGAACTGAAGCCAGTTCTTTCTGGAAGAAAATCGACAGGGCCGAAATCTGAACCTTAATGGATCCTAATTTTAGGCCCATAGACACTCCTGTTTGCAGGAAATGCAGGAATCGACCCAGTTGAAATTCCTCCGTTGGGGCCTTCCTGGCCTCGCACCACGCAACATATTTCCGCCAAATGCGGTGATAATGCTTTGCGGTCACATCCTTCCTGGCTTTGATCAGGGTAGGAATGACTTCTTCCGGAATGCCTTTTTCCTTCAGGATCCGGCGTTCAACCGCCATGCCGTCAAACGCAGCCGCGGTAAGTCTTGGAACAGACAGGGTCCTTGCTGGAACAGGTCCCTTCTTAGAGGTAGAGGCCACGGGTCCTCTGTGAGCATCTCTTGAAGTTCCGGGTACCAAGTCCTTCTTGGCCAATCCGGAGCCACGAGTATAGTTCTTACTCCTCTCCGTCTTATAATTCTCAGTACCTTGGGTATGAGAGGCAGAGGAGGGAAACACATACACTGACTGGTACACCCATGGTGTTACCAGAGCGTCCACAGCTATTGCCTGAGGGTCCCTTGACCTGGCGCAATACCTGTCCAATTTTTTGTTGAGGCGGGACGCCATCATGTCCACCTTTGGTTTTTTCCAACGGTTTACAATCATGTGGAAGACTTCTGGGTGAAGTCCCCACTCTCCCGGGTGGAGGTCGTGCCTGCTGAGGAAGTCTGCTTCCCAGTTGTCAACTCCCGGAATGAACACTGCTGACAGTGCTATCACATGATTTTCCGCCCAGCGAAGAATCCTTGCAGCTTCTGCCATTGCCCTCCTGCTTCTTGTGCCGCCCTGTCTGTTCGCGTGGGCGACTGCCGTGATGTTGTCCGACTGGATCAGCACCGGCTGACCTTGAAGCAGAGGTCTTGCTTGGCTTAGGGCATTGTAAATGGCCCTCAGCTCCAGGATATTTATGTGAAGTGATGTCTCCAGGCTTGACCACAAGCCCTGGAAATTTCTTCCCTGTGTGACTGCTCCCCAGCCTCGCAGGCTGGCATCCGTGGTCACCAGGACCCAGTCCTGAATGCCGAATCTGCGGCCCTCTAGAAGATGAGCACTCTGCAACCACCACAGGAGAGACACCTTTGTCTTTGGTGACAGGGTTATCTGCTGATGCATCTGAAGATGCGATCCGGACCATTTGTCCAGCAGGTCCCACTGGAAAGTTCTTGCGTGGAATCTGCCGAAAGGGATTGCTTCGTAGGAAGCCACCATTTTTCCCAGGACCCTTGTGCATTGATGCACTGACACTTGGCCTGGTTTTAGGAGGTTTCTGACTAGTTCGGATAACTCCCTGGCTTTCTCCTCCGGGAGAAACACCTTTTTCTGGACTGTGTCCAGGATCATCCCTAGGAATAGAAGACGTGTCGTCGGGATCAGCTGCGATTTTGGAATATTGAGAATCCAACCGTGCTGCCGCAACACTACTTGAGATAGTGCTACCCCGACTACCAATTGTTCCCTGGATCTTGCCCTTATCAGGAGATCGTCCAAGTACGGGATAACTAAAACTCCCTTCCTTCGAAGGAGTATCATCATTTCGGCCATTACCTTGGTAAAGACCCGGGGTGCCGTGGACAAACCAAACGGCAGCGTCTGAAACTGATAGTGACAGTTCTGTACCACAAACCTGAGGTATCCTTGGTGAGAAGGGTAAATTGGGACATGGAGGTAAGCCTCCTTGATGTCCAAAGACACCATATAATCCCCTTCTTCCAAGTTCGCAATCACCGCTCTGAGTGACTCCATCTTGAATTTGAACCTGTGTATGTAAGTGTTCAAGGATTTCAGATTTAAAATAGGTCTCACCGAGCCGTCCGGCTTCGGTACCACAAACAGCGTGGAATAATACCCCTGTCCCTGTTGGGGGTATCTTGATTATCACCTGCTGGGAATACAGCTTGTGAATGGCTTCCAATACCGCCTCCCTGTCGGAGGGAGACGTCGGTAAAGCAGACTTTAGGGGAGTGCCTGAGTCCGCTTGTAAAGCCCCAGCGTCATGCTGAGGACTTGGCAGAAAACGGGAGAGGGCTTCTGTTCCTGGGAACTGGCTGTTTGCTGCAGCCTTTTTCTTCTCCCTCTGCCACGGGGCAGAAATGAGGAGCCTTTTGCCCGCTTGCCCTTATGGGGCCGAAAGGACTGCGCCTGATAATACGGCGTCTTCTTATGTTGAGAGGCTACCTGGGGTAAAAATGTGGATTTCCCAGCAGTTGCCGTGGCCACCAGGTCTGATAGACCTACCCCAAATAACGCCTCCCCTTTGTAAGGCAATACTTCTATATGCCTTTTGGAATCAGCATCACCTGACCACTGCCTCGTCCATAACCCTCTTCTGGCAGAAATGGACAGCGCACTTACTCTTGATGCCAGTCGGCAAATATCCCTCTGTGCATCACGCATATATAGAAATGCATCTTTCAAATACTCTATAGTCAGTAATATACTGTCCCTATCTAGGGTATCAATATTGTCAGTCAGGGAATCCGACCAAGCCACCCCAGCACTGCACATCCAGGCTGAGGCGATTGCTGGTCGCAGTATAACACCCGTGTGAGTGTATATACATTTTAGGATATTCTCCTGCTTTCTGTCAGCAGGTTCCTTAAGGGCGGCCCTATCAGGAGACGGTAGTGCCACCTGTTTTGACAACCGTGTGAGCGCTTTATCCACCTTAGGGGGTGTTTCCCAACGTGCCCTATCCTCTGGCGGGAAGGGGTATGATGCTAATAACCTTTTAGGAATTATCAGTTTTTTATCGGGGGAAACCCACGCTTCATCACACACTTCATTTAATTCCTCAGATGCAGGAAAAACTACAGGCAGTTTTTTCTCACCAAACATAATACCCTTTTTAGTGGTACTTGTATTATCAGAAATATGTAAAACATTTTTCATAGCATCAATCATGTAACGTGTGGCCCTACTGGAAGTCACATTCGTCTCTTCATCGTCGACACTGGAGTCAGTATCCGTGTCGGCGTCTGTATCTGCCATCTGAGGTAACGGGCGTTTTAGAGCCCCTGATGGCTTTTGAGACGCCTAGACAGGCACGAGCTGAGTAGCCGGCTGTCTCATGTCATCAACCGTCTTTTGTAAAGAGCTGACACTGTCATGTAACTCCTTCCATAAGCTCAGCCACTCAGGTGTCGACTCCCTAGGGGGTGACATCTCCATTACAGGCAATTGCTCCGCCTCCACACCATTTTCCTCCTCATACATGTCGACACAATCGTACCGACACACAGCACACACACAGGGAATGCTCTGATAGAGGACAGGACCCCACTAGCCCTTTGGGGAGACAGAGGGAGAGTATGCCAGCACACACCAGAGCGCTATATGTATACAGGGATAACCTTATAGAAGTGTTTTTCACCTTATAGCTGCTGTTTTATTTATACTGCGCCTAATTAGTGCCCCCCTCTCTTGTTTTACCCTTTTCTGTAGTGCAGGACTGCAGGGGAGAGTCAGGGAGACGTCCTTCCAGCGAAGCTGTGAGGGAAAATGGCGCCCGTGTGCTGAGGAGATAGGCTCCGCCCCCTTCTCGGCGGACTTTTCTCCCGCTTTTTGCTGTATTCTGGCAGGGGTTAAAATACATCCATATAGCCCTGGGGGTTATATGTGATGTATTTTCGCCAGCCAAGGTGTTTCTATTGCTGCTCAGGGCGCCCCCCCCCAGCGCCCTGCACCCTCAGTGACCGGAGTGTGAAGTGTGCCTGAGGAGCAATGGCGCACAGCTGCAGTGCTGTGCGCTACCTTGGTGAAGACTGATGTCTTCTGCCGCCGATTTTCCGGACCTCTTCTTGCTTCTGGCTCTGTAAGGGGGCCGGCGGCGCGGCTCTGGGACCGGACTCCGAGGCTGGGCCTGTGTTCGGTCCCTCTGGAGCTAATGGTGTCCAGTAGCCAAGAAGCCCAAGCTGGCTGCAAGCAGGCAGGTTCGCTTCTTCTCCCCTTAGTCCCTCGATGCAGTGAGCCTGTTGCCAGCAGGTCTCACTGAAAATAAAAAACCTAAAACTAAACTTTTACTAAGAAACTCAGGAGAGCCTCCTAGAATGCACCCTTCTCGGCCGGGCACAAAAATCTAACTGAGGCTTGGAGGAGGGTCATAGGGGGAGGAGCCAGTGCACACCAGGTAGTCCTAAAGCTTTACTTTTGTGCCCAGTCTCCTGCGGAGCCGCTATTCCCCATGGTCCTTACGGAGTTCCCAGCATCCACTAGGACGTCAGAGAAAAATCATGTTGCAGAACAGTGTTATTAGCTAATAGGGTGAGATAGTGGTTACACATTTAGGGCCTGATTCTGAGATTTACATAAATCTCTGATGTTTAATGATCTGCGCATGTTCAGGCACCGCACACGCGCAGATCTGGTCCCGCGACATCCACAGATGTCCTATGTGCTCGCAGATGATCCCGTGCTGCCCCCTCAGATGCAGCAGCGCATTACAGAATCCAGGGCTACTTTTTTTTTTTTTTTACATAATACACCTCATGTAGCTTTTGCATAATTATGCACAACTGCAGAGGTGCCATTAGCGTCCACCTCTGAATCAGCCCCATATTTATATAGAGGCAGGGGCGTAACTAGAACTTTGTGGGCCCCATAGAACATTTTTAAGGGCCCCACCCCACCACCCACCCCTGTTGCCATAACAACATGCACGCATCTATCCGGAATACAGAAATACACATCACCAAGACAGCAGGCGGGGAGGAAATGAAGCAGTCACTGTGCCATCTCCACTGGAATGGTGACGCAGTGATGTAGATTGCGGAAGCATAAAAAATAGCAGCAGATAAACGCCGTGCCCAAACACGTAACCAATATCAAGTCACATCAGCGTTAATAGAAAAACACACTGTTGCCCTGGAGATGGGAACCGTTTACGGTCACATGATTTAGAGGAGGTCTACGATTGGAGAGAGACCAGACTCAGTTATGTAATGTATTTTTCAGTAGGGGGAAGTGAAGGGATTTGAGATTATGGATATATAGGGATTGTTTGGATGGGCTAGCAACACTCATTACCTTGAAAAATACCCCAAAGGGGGTTGAAATGCATTAGTAGGATCAGGCGACTGGAGAGTGCAAGGAGGACATTACCTTAAGGAGCGGGGTGCCTGCGAGTCTACTCGGGATACCGCATGGTGATATATCATCAAACCTATGCCCATTTGGAACTGACTAAAATCCAGTTCCAAGATTTCTGGTAATTACCCATTTGCAATCATTGCCTGTCTGATCCTTTTTTTCTTTTCTTCTTTTTTAATTCTTTATTTTGTATGGTCAGGTAAAGTAGAAACAGTACACATAGAAGTAGCAAACGGGGAACCAAAGCCCAGAAATGACAATATTATTTTAATGAATAATATAAACCAAAAAAACAACATTGAATAAGTATCGAATGGGTATTGAGGTGGAGGGGGGTGGGGGGGGAGGCGGAGGGAAGGGAGGGGAACCACGATACAGTCTTACAATAACAAGTATATAGCGAACTTTCATATGAAGAATAAGAGGGAGGGAGAAGCAAAAGAGAGTATAAAAAGACCAGAGAAAAGCATTGGGAGCGAGAGCTAGAAGAAGGGGGGGGGGGGGGGGGGGGGGGGGGGAGGGGACAACAGTCGTCGTCCACGGGTCCGCGGCAGAAGTTAACAATGTAAAGGTGGGGGAGATGGTCTACGCTCTGGAATCTGCACAGGGGCCCCCTCCTCTCTTAAAATGCCCCTGTATGTTATATAATACACACACACATAGAACACTGCAAGAAAACGGATTTAGACACAAATCCTCTTTATACCACATTCATGCACTTAACCAGAGAACTCGCCACCATTCAGCCACAATACACCACATTAAATAAAACATTCCAATATACGGCTACACCCAGGACTCCAACCCACAACCAGCTGCATCCCAGCCAAAGACCCCACCCACCAAGCCACTTGAACCCGCATAAAAACTATGAGATTTATAACTATATGAAGCTACCTGTACCCCGTAAAAAAAATAACCAGAATCATAAATCGAGCAGATCCATGTAGTGTGCAGCCACACACCCAATCCCTTGCAGCCACACACTACATAGATCTGCCCAGCCGTAACACTAATCACCCCTTCACAAAGTACAAGGTAAGCTTCAAACAGAATTCTACAGCTTGGAATTCTCTAGCTTTCTATGCAAGGGCAGATAGCTGAATGAAGTGTCCAACTGCAATGCCATAGGCAACGGGTTTGAATCCCGGCTACATCAGCATCCTGAAATGTAACGAAGGACCAGTGTGACTGAACAACAAAGAGCTATCATGTCAAGTCCATGAATGCTGTATAGCAGACATGTCAAACTCAGAATCCCAACTGGGCCAAATTATTAAGGTCCAAGTCTTGTGTGGGCCACAAGAAAGAGATATTTATAAGTATTCTTACGAAAGGGCATGCCACCCGAAACGTATTGTTTAGCGCACATTAGAGACACCAGCCACAGCCCCTGGAAGATGCAAGTCCAATATCTGCTGCCCACGGGCACACGGGAGAAGCCGCAAGAAGGGAACCAGCCGGGAACCGCTGACTCTACAGGTACTAGTGTTATGGAGAGATAGCGGCTGTAAGTACCTGCTTCCACTTCCACTCATCCACCAATGGTAATACATTGGGACCCTTAAAGTTTTTAATATGTGAACTCTCTAATCATCACACTTAAGAGCTGTAAACAGTATTATCTAACAATTTTTTTCCCCATAGGTGTGCGTTCACATACAAACAAGCGCTCTGTTATTAACAGGGACACCACTGGGTTGCCAGGAGCGGGGCCGGGCGATATAAGAGGCCAGGCAGGTGAGTATAGCCGCACCGTGCTGCTGGGCGGGAGGTGGAGTCGCTCCCCTGCTCGCTGCTCTCGCTGGCCGTGCTGTGTGTGCTGGGGTCCGTGCTGCTGGTCTGTGCCGGGGGGCCGTGCTGCTGGTCTGTGCCGGGGGCCTCTTTCTCAGCCTGCTGCCCCTGCTCCAGCCCACTCCCCTTCTTGCTCTCTGCTGCTGTCCGGAGCCCGTTACTGTCCGCGGTGCTACTGCTGCCACCGCCGCTGGGGCTGGGGAGTGGCGGCTGCCGAGCCGGCCCCAGGTTATCCTACGGAGCCCGGATGAGGTGGGCTACATCACGGGGCAGAGGCCGGAGCCAGGCACCGCTAACCTGGTGAGCATTCTGGCTCAATTCCCTGTCAACGGACCACATAAGGACCCCTGGCCAGGGGCGCAAAAGAATACGGTAAGGGCAGCATGTGGCCCGTGGGCCGCGAGTTTAACACCCTTGCTGTATAGGAATTAGACACAGAAGGGGTCAGGGTGGGAACAGAGACAGTCAGGAGATGCTGGGCTTCAAAAAAGGGGGGGAAGCTGCAAGTGAAAGTAATTAAAACAGGTAATTGACAAGTGCTGCCAACAGTGCCCCCTATCCTGCAGCGCTATGTTCGGTGGCCTCTACACATACAATTAGTTACGGCCCTGATTTGATCAACCGCATATGGTCTGCATCCATTAGGTCCACAGGGACCAAAGGTCAACATAAGTTTTTTAAGTTGTCATTTTGTATGTTAAACCATATCTAAGCACAAATCAGTGGAAACGCGTACGCTCGCCACACTTTGGGCAAGGTGGCTACTACTCCCAAACCTTGTCCACGTGGATAGTAAATCAAAAAAGTTAGAATAACATAAAGAAACCCAAAAAAACTTGTGTTGACCATTTGTGTGTTGACCATTGTTATGTCAACCTTTTGTACCTGTTGACCTTAAGCACTGTTTTTACCTGTCGACCTTTTGACCATGTTGACACTGTGTACCGGTTAACCTACAGCATGTCAACCAGATGGGGTTAACCTATTGGCTGTCAAACTATACATTGGAACTCTTTCTTTTTTTTTGTAAAACGGTTTTTATTTTCTCATTTTTATAATACAAAATTTTACATACAGTGGTGAGTCAAAAATGGAAAAATATAGGAATGGCAAAGATACATACATACATTTCAGCATTAACAGAACTGCGAGTGTCTCTGTGCCTTGCAACTTGTACCACTTAATTTCGCATTTCCTATACTTATACACTGTAAACTTTCACCACCCACTTATAAACATCATAAAATAATAAGGAAGAACACAAGAAGGGAGAAGGGAAGGGGGGAGACAAGACAAGACAATTCACTCCATAGTCGCGTGGCATACAAACATTACCCCATTCCATGTGCCCATCAAACTCAATACAGCAAAATATTTACTCATATCAATTAGCATCTACATGTTTGTGAAGAACCCAGGAGGTATTTTCAGAGCCTTTCAATATAGCCCTGTGTATCTATGTCTAGACTGTCAATGTAAGGCTCCCATTTCGAGTAAAAGCGAGCGACACCCCTCTCAATGTCTGGCAAGGTGGCTTGGCGCTCGAAGTAGAGAACCCGTAAAAGAACATTTTTTAATTACCCCAAAGAGGGAGATGACTTCTTCGTCCAATGGTTCAAAATAACCTTGTTAGCCACCATGAGGATGACCATGAGAATGGGCGTAACTCGCTTCCTATCCGGGCCAAGAGGCCAACCCTCAAAACAGTTGCATAAACAAGCTATGGGGTCTCTGGCGACCCCCAATGAGAGAGTTCTATTAATAAATACAACAACTTTGTTCCAAAACGTAGCAATCTTCCTACATGTCCAAAAACAATGAAAAAAGGAGGCCCTTGACATGTGGCACTTTTAAACATTCACTATTCCCATCTGGGATCATATGCACTCTTTGGGCCGGGGCTATGTAAGCCCTGTGTAATAACTTAAAGTACACTTCCTGAAGCTGAGACGAGTGTAGATATTTAAATGTATACGGACAGGATTTCAGTAGAATTAGGTGCGCCGGGAAGTCCGGTACATCCCCCTCCCAATTAGAAACCGTACGTTTCCATAGCTTTTCCGTCTGTATAAAAAAGTAACATAGTATCTGAGGTTGAAAAAAAGACAATTGTCCATCGAGTTCAACCTATTTGTGGTCTCCTATGCATGATGATTTGACTAAAATTTCTGACTGATGCTGCTGTCAGCCGTTGCATTTTATCCCTATTTATAGTAACTATAATGCATGACTATGCACCATACCCCTGGATATCCTTATCCATTAGGAATTTATCTAACCCATTCTTAAAGGTGTTGACAGATTCCGCCATTACAACTCCCTCGGGCAGGGAATTCCAAACACGTATTGTCCTTACCGTGAAAAAGCCTTTACGCCGTATTGTGCGGAATCTCCTCTCCTCTAACCTGAGCGAGTGTCCACGAGTCCTCTGTGTTGATCTAACCAAAAACAGGTCCCGCGCAAGCTCTGTGTATTGTCCCCTTATATATTTGTAGATGTTGATCATATCCCCTCTTAGTCTCCGCTTTTCCAATGTAAACATGCCTAGTCTTTCAAGCCTTTCCTTGTATTCCATCGTCTCCATGCCCTTAATTAGTTTGGTCGCCCTCCTCTGTACCTTTTCAAGCTCCAGGATATCCTTTTTGTAGTACGGTGCCCAGAATTGTACACAGTATTCAAGGTGTGGCCTCACTAGTGATTTATATAACGGGAGTATAATACTCTCGTCCCTAGCATCAATACCCCGTTTTATGCATGCTAATATCTTATTAGCCTTCTTTGCTGCAGTCCTACTTTGGGTACTACTGCTTAGCTTGCTATCTATGAGGACACCTAAGTCCTTTTCCAGTACAGAATCCCCTAATTTTACCCCATTTAGTAGGTAGGTGTAATTTTTGTTCTTGTTACCACAGTGCATTACCTTACACTTGTCTGTGTTGAAGCGCATTCTCCATTTGGCTGCCCATGCTTCTAATTTAACTAAGTCGTTCTGAAGAGACTCGGCGTCCTCCTCTGTATTTATAGCCTTACACAATTTGGTATCATCTGCAAAAATTGACACCATGCTCTCTAGACCTTCTGTTAGGTCGTTAATGAAAATATTGAACAATAGCGGTCCTAATACTGAGCCGTGCGGCACACCACTTAGCACTTCAGTCCAAGTTGAAAAAGATCCATTAACCACAACGCGCTGCTCCCTATTATCTAACCAGTTTTTGACCCAAGTGCATATTGTGCTTCCTAGCCCTGATTCTTGTAGCTTGTAGATAAGTCTCATGTGTGGTACAGTATCGAACGCTTTGGCAAAGTCTAAAAAGATTACATCCACGTCTTTACCCTGATCTAGGTTTGCGCTTACTGTTTCATAATAGCCAAGTAAGTTGGTTTGACAGGATCTGTCCTTCATAAACCCATGTTGATTCCTTTTAATGACCTTATTGGTTTCAAGGAACTTCTGAATACTATCTCTTAGAATACCTTCCAATACTTTCCCCACTATAGATGTAAGACTAACTGGTCTATAATTACCTGGTTCATCTTTACTTCCCTTTTTGAATATAGGCACTACTTCCGCTATACGCCAGTCTTTGGGAACCATACCTAATATAACTGAATCCTTAAAGATCAAAGATAGCGGTTTTGCCAGTTCAGAGTGAAGCTCCATTAGAACCCTTGGATGAATGCCATCGGGCCCTGGTGATTTATTAATCTTTAAATGTTTTAATCGGTCACAGACTACTTCCTCGCTTAAATAAGTACCTATCAGTGTCATATTCTCATTATTGAGATTGTGTGTCAGTCCCTGAATAGGGTCCTCTCTAGTGAATACTGTTGAAAAAAACTCATTTAGTGTGTCCGCTATGTCATTATCATTTTTGCTTAAGACTCCCAACTTGTCTTTTAAAGGGCCTATACTCTCCTTCTTTAATCTCTTGCTATTAATGTATTTAAAGAATTTTTTTCACCCGTAAATGGTCATAATAATAAGATAAACAATAAGCAGAGGCATTCGTGAGAGTGAGGAGAGTGGCTATCGGATCCTGTATGTCTGGCGAGGTCATAGGGACAGCCATAGTAATGACAAAATGTCGGGCTTGCAGGTACATATAAAAATTTGAGTTTGCTATACCATATTTGGACTTTAATTCCTCAAAGGAGAGCATATGCCTTCCCCCCAGGGTCAAATACGTCTCTAATAGACGAAATTCCCCGCTCCCGCCACTGCTTAAAGTTAGCGTTTTCCAGCGCAGGACTGAAGCAGGGATTCCCCCAGAAAGTTGTGTAACGGGAGGAGGCCGGGTTTCTATGCAATTTAGAATTGGAATAGTGCCAGGCTCCGAGTATCTAAAAGGATAATATTCGTCTTAAGTGATGCCGGCAGCTTGTTCCTTGGGGTGTGAAGGAGGGCGCTGGGAGAGAAGGGGGCAAACAGTTCCTCCTCTAATGTATAATTGGTAAAACAAGAACGCTGCCATAACCAGTCTGTGACATAGCAGAACATCAACGCTCTACTAAACGCTTCCAAGTCTGGAATCCCCAGCCCCCTCTCCGCCCTTGGCATCTGAAGTTTAGCATAAGAAATCCTTGGTTTCCCCCCCCCCCCATAAGAATTTAGAGAACAGAGAATTTACAGACCTACAGTCTTTTTTTGTAAGGCGTAATGGCAGCATCTGCAAAATATATGAGTATTTCGGGAACACTACACTTTTAAGGACAGTGGCCCTTCCCAGCAAGGACAAGGGCAAATTAACCCACCCGTCTAGGAGAGCCCGGACAGCAGTCAGGACCGGGGCAACGCTAACTGTATACAACAGTTCCAGTAATGTGGGTATCATTATCCCCAAATACTTAAGAGCCCTCTGGGTCCTAGGGAACTGGGACAATATCGGGTGCCTATTAAAGAAGGACGCATCTCCCGATAGAGGCATGAGTTCCGATTTGGAAAGATTAACCTTGTAACCCGCAAAGGATCCAAAGCCATCTATGATGGAGACTATAGGTCCTATCGACCTGCTGGGGTCAGCGATAAATAGCAACATATCATCAGCAAACAACGCTATCTTAACCTCCAGCCTGCCCACCAAAATTCCTCTAAAGGAAGACGCGCCACGGAGGGCTATCGCCAGTGGCACCAGGGCGAATAGCAGAGGGGATAGAGGGCAGCCCTGACGGGTGCCTCAATGGATGTAGAAGGGGGAAGAAATATAGCCATTGCCTAATACCTGCGTGGCCGGGTCTGTGTATAGGCGGACCAACATTTCTACAAAGGCTGACAGGGGCCCCGAACCTATGTAGGGTATCAAATAAATGGTCCCAAGTCACCATATCAAATGCCTTTTCGGCGTCGAGTGATAAGATTACATTGGTGCCCGTATCTGAGGAAGACTGTAACCTCTGCATTACTGTTAAGACTTTTCTTATATTAACAACCGCCTAGCGGCCCCAAATGAATCCCGACTGATCTGGGTGGACAATGGAGGGCAATACAAGTTTTAACCTGTCAGCTAATATCTTGGTAAATAGCTTATAGTCCGTATTAAGCAGGAAAATAGGCCTATAAGATTCCGGGAGTTCCGGATCCCTGCCAGGCTTCGGCAACACCCTGAGGAACGCTGAGTTAAAGAAACCAGGCAGAGCCCGACCGGAGAGTAATTCATTAAAAGATACCTGTAATGTGTCCCGGAAATGGGGCATTAGGATTTTATAATAATCATTGGAGAGGCAGTCCGGTTCCCGGCGCCTTTCCAGTTTTCAGTGCCTTAATCACCCTCTCCACCTCCTCCCCCGAGATGGGTGTCATAAGGGATGAGGCCTGGCTGTTAGACATCTGAGGTAAACTCATATTAGCCCAAAAGGCCTCTTTATTGGGCAGATTGCTAGGAGGCTGAGAGTACAGTTGGGCATAAAAAGAGCTCAGCACCTCCGTTATTTTGGCATTAGACCTGACCCTAGTACCGTCACTAGTGCGGAGGGATTTAATTACAGAGGAAGAATGGCGCCCTTTCAATAAGAAGGACATTAATTTCCCCGGTTTATTACCATATCTGTGAAAAGAAGCAGTCCTATAGAAAGTGTGCTTGGCTTCTAAGTGATTCAGAATATTATCAAAAACGGCCTTTTTGTTATTATAATCAGCCCTATTAGTTGGAGTAGGTGAATGCTTAAACCTCTTAATGGAAATCGTTAAGTTTGCCTGGGCTTCCAAGTATGAGCCGTCTAATTGCCTATCCCTGTGTGCACAGTAAGACATAATTACCCCTCTCATGACGGGTTTAGATGCCTGCCAGAATGTCAGAGGCTTCTCGGACTCATAACTTGCGTTATTACTCTTAAAAATCTAGCCACGCCGCCTCCAACATGTTACGAAATTTCAATGAATTAGCCAGATGTGCCGGGAACCGCCACTGCCGCACCGGACCCTTATCCACCTGCACCGCCAGCTTAATCCAACATAAGGCATGATCCGAAATACTTATAGCTTCGATCCCAGCATCCATAACTTTAGGGAACATATGTTCTGACAACAGCAAGTAATCAATGCGGGAGAGCGTACCATATGCAGCTGACAGGCAAGTATAATCCCGTTCTAGCGGATAGCACGCCCTCCACACATCCACCACCCGCAGCCGGTGGGTTATATATTTAACACCCACTTTAGGGTCACTATGCCCCTGACTGGAAGCCACATTCCTATCCATAACATGAGACGAAACCACATTGAAATCCCCCCCTAACATAATGTTGGAATCTATATGACCATACAGTTTGTTCAGCATTTCTAGAAAAAACACTTTGGGGCGATTATTCGGAGCATATATGTTACATATCAATAGGCGTGTGCAGTCTACTGTGACGTCTGCAATAATATACCGAACCTGCGGGTCAACCTTTACAGAATGAACAGTATAAGAAAGAGACTGTCTAATCAATATGGCTACCCCCCGTGCCTTAGAGGAGTATGGGGCCGAGACCAACACTGACCACCGAAGTGTGTTAAGTTTGGCCATCTCTAGAGGAAGGAGATGCGTTTCCTGCAAGAAAGCTATATCCATACGGAGCTTGTTCAGATACATAAGAATTTTTTTCCTCTTAGCCGGGGAGTTAATACCCCCCACATTCCATGTGCTAATCGTTAAAGACGACATGCAGCCAATCTAAATAAACCCAGAGAGGTAATGACGAGCACATAAATGCAATGGTGGTCCAGCCACCGCTGCTCCACCCACCATGCTACTTGAGCAAACATACAGGGGGACAAGACACAGAGAGGGTAACAACATATAGAAACAAAAAAGCAGAACAGGACAGGAGGCTGCAACTCGCCTCCATCATCCAAGAAATAAGGACTTCCAGCCATTTAGAAATCCGTAATGTTAACTTCAAACATGGCGTGCTTACCCCTAGCACACCCCGGTCAATAGCTACTTTCAATGAAAAAAAATGAGGATCCCAGCTTCCCCCCAGCCCAACTGAGCAAACTAAACGGAGATTAAGGAAAAGAGGGTGTTTAGTACTTGTAAACTGGATGAGAATCACTTAAGCAGTTTTTTCCCCGCATATGGATACCATACAAATAGCAGGCATGCAAGCAGTCTCATCCAGAACCTCCATGCCTTCAATCAAGTAACGCGTGAATCTCTCAGCTCAGGGCCTATGATGTGGAGCGTGGAGAAGCAGGAGAGGATGACAGGTAGCCAGCTGCGTCAGCCGCATTAGAAAAGTCACGAAATTAGTCCCCTTCAAAGAGCCGTAATCGTGCAGGGTACAACAGTGCAAATTTCTTGCCCTCCTGGACCAGGCGGGAACAAATCTGGGAAAAATTCTTGCGGGCTCGGGTGACTTCTGCAGAGTAATCCTGAAAGAGACGAATGTCCCTACCATCCCATGCCAGAGCTCGGTCTCTCCTGGAAGCAGACCAAATAGCCCCTTTATGCAGAAAGTTTAAACAGCGAAAAATCACCACACGTGGCCTCGCGTTCTGACCCGTCCTGGGCGGTCCGAGACGATGGGTCCTCTCCACTACCATGTCTGCACATGTATCCTTAATTTCCAGCAACTCCGGAAGAGACTCCTGTAGAAAACGGTATAGGTCTGGCCCTTTAAGAGATTCTGCTAGGCCCATGACCCTGAGGTTATTCCTCCTCGATCTGTTCTCCAGGTCGTCTAATTTATTCATAACTTGGTAATAAGATTTCTGCATAGTGTCAGCATTTGTTTTCAATTCTGCTACATCTTGGAACACTTCCCCCAATCTCTGCTCCGTGGCTAATACCCTCTGGGACAGCTGTTTCATCTGAGACTTAATGTCCTGTGCCACCTGTGTTAACTTAGCAGCGTGTGTGTCCATGAGGGGCCCCATCGTTACCTTGATAGCTTTCACGACATCCTCATATGAGACTGGGGCTGCAGGGTCAGGAGAGGCAGGCCGAGACCCATCATCCAGCTGCGAACCCTCCCGTGTGTCCGGTGCGGCGGCCATATTGGATTCTGCCCGGCGCCGCTCAGAGCGGGATCTTTGCTGCTTTGCCGGCATGGAAGAGGTGAGAAACTTCTCCATATGGTGGAGGAGACCTTCCCCTCACCGAGGCTGCGGGAACCGCCGGGTTTGCGTCCGCGAGCGCGGCGCTGCTTGCTGTGCTGGCCGGGGTAGCAACGGAGCTCTCACGCCAGGCTACCGATCACATGGGAGCCGGAACCGGAAGTCCTACATTGGAACTCTTAATAACTATAAGTATCGAACAGCATTGACATTCCTTACAAGCGATTAGCTTCACCCCATGCTACAATATTTATTTTCTGCTACAAGAACTGTCTTCCAGTATGACATCCACTCAGCATCTGAGACACCCAACAGTTTGAAGACTATGACATGGATACTTTACATACATCATGGCCTTCTTAGTCACCAGACCTAAACCCAAATGAGCATTTATGGGACGCTCTGGAATGATGTTTAAGTCGGCGCTTTCCACTACCAGCAGCTACTGTAAGCCCCTGAGTTGTACTGCACATGTGCAGCGATGGTCTTGTGATGACAGTTGTAGTGTGGAATAGGATGCAGAGTGATCGACAGTGACGGTTTGGGGGTGGTAACATTGTAAGAAGAGGCGACAGGAGGAGTCTTTTAGGGTGTGGTTTGAAAGTTCAACACCAGAATGTTAACAGGTCCCAAAATAAACTCTGGCAGCGAGAAGAGTGACAGACCCAGGATGGACCCTTTTACACCTAGCCAGGTCCTGGGTTAACTCCCGCAATTGTCCAAGTTGACCCCTGTATCTCTGAAAGGGGTATAACTGTATTTAAATCATCCAGCTCAAAAAACAATCTAATATGACAATGGGGGATATCCTATTACCCACTGCACATTACTGCCGGTAATGATATGGGTCGACCCAACTTAGGTCGACAGTCAGGTCGACATGGGAAACAGGTCGACATGAGTTTTTGGACCGTTTTGGTGTTGTTTTCTTTGTAACGTGACGGGGAACCCCAATTAGAGCACTTGTCCCCTCACATGGCTCGATCCGATCGCCATGCTTCGGGGAAGGTGTCTTGCTCCACTCAGCACAGGTTACAGTTCCAATCGAAGTCCACGTGGATCGTCAAGTATGGAAAAAAAAAAAAAAAATTTGAAAAACTCATGTCGACCTTTTGACCTGTCGACCTATTGACCATGTCGACCTTATGCACGTCGACCTTCAGTGGTCGACCTAAGCTGTGACGACCTAACCACCGTATCCCAATGATATCACCCGGGGCTATCCTTTTAGACATGGCTTATTGGGGCTTGTGTCATCTGCATCAGGGCATCCGCTCCCGTGACTGCTTCCGTGCTCGTGCTCCCCCCGTCGCATGATCCCGACCCTGCATCGGTGCATCCACTCCCATGACTTACGTGCTCTAGATTCCCCGTCACATGATTCCCGCCTGGCTGGGGCACCCGAGGCAGGGAGGGTTGAGGAGCGGATGTTGGCCATGGGGCTGTGACTGTTTACAGGCACCCTCCCAGCAGTCCCCAGCTGCTGCTGCTACGGCAGGTTCGGGGATCACTGAACCTGTGTGTTTTTTAACTAAAGATAAATAAATAAATATTTTTTTTGTATATATATATATACCGTATTTTTCGGACCATAAGACGCACTTTTTCTCCCCAAAAATGTGGGGGAAAAAGTATGTGCGTCTTATGGAGCGAATAAGAGCAAATGCAGATGGAGTTCGCGGGTAGCGGCGGGTCCTGGATGCTGGGAGATTAACTGGATACGCAGTAAAAAAAAAAAAAAAAAATTATAGGACTTTAGTACATACCAGTAAATCCTTTTCTCCTAGTCCGTAGAGGATGCTGGGGACTCCAAAAGGACCATAGGGTGTAGACGGGATCCGCAGGAGCTTGAGCACACGGAAAAGACTTAAACTGGGTGTGAACTGGCTCCTCCCTCTATGCCCCTCCTCCAGACCTCAGTTATAGGAACTGTGCCCAGGAGAGACAGACATTTCGAGGAAAGGATTTTTGTTTAACTAAGGGCTGATATATATATATATATATATATATATATATATATATATATATATATATATATATATATATATATATATATACATACATATACATACACACACATACATACACACACCACAAACATACCGTACAACCGGCGTAACAGTAAACCAGATAACAGTATGAAATAACAGCAACTAGCTGTAAACCATAAATACGCAACCCGTGAATAAAGTAACTTAACCCGCAAGAATACACTGCAAGCAACAGTCCGCACTGGGATGGACGCCCAGCATCCTCTACGGACTGGGAGAAAAGGATTTACCGGTAGGTACTAAAATCCTATTTTCTCTTACGTCCTAGAGGATGCTGCGGACTCCAAAAGGACCATGGGGTCAATACCAAAGCTCCAACCCGGGCGGGAGAGTGCAGACTACTCTGCAGCACCGATTGAGCAAACATGAGGTCCTCCTCAGCCAGGGTATCAAACTTGTAAAACTTAGCAAAGGTGTTTGAACCCGACCACGTAGCTGCTCGTCAAAAAAAAGCTGAAGTGCCGAAACCCCTCGGGCAGCCGCCCAAGATGAGACCACTTTTCTGGTAGAATGGGCCTTTACAGACTTCAGCACTGGTAGCCCAGCCGAAGAATGAGCTTGCTGAATCGTACTACAAATCCAGCGTGCAATAGTCTGTTTCGAAGCAGGATGACCAATCTTGTTGGAAGCATACAGGACAAACAGCGCCTCAGTTTTCCCGGCAACAGCCGTTCTGGCGACGTAGATTTTCAAAGCTCTCACAACATCAAGAGACTTTGGAACTGTCACAGCATCCGTAGCCACCGGCACCACAATAGGTTGTTTAATGTGAAACGAAGAAACCACCTTCGGCAGAAATTGTTGACGAGTCCTCAATTCCGCCCTATCCGAATGAAAAATCAAGTATGGCTCTTATGAGATAAGGCCGCCAACTCTGACACTCGCCTGGCTGATGCCAGAGCCAACAGCATGACTACCTTCCAAGTGAGAAACTTCAACTCAACCTTACGCAAAAGGTTCAAACCAGGAAGACATGAGAAACTGCAAGACCACCTCAAGGTCCCATGGTGCCACAGGAGGCACAAACGGAGGATTGATATGCATCACTCCTTTCACAAACGTCTGAACCTCTGGGAGTACAGCTAATTCTTTTTGAAAGAAAATAGACAAAGCCGAAATCTGCACTTTGATGGAGCCTAATTTCAGGCCTGCATCTACGCCTGCCTGCAAAAAGTGGAGAAATCGACCCAAGTTAAATTCTTCCGCAGGAGCCGTTTTAGTCTCACACCAGGAAACATACTTTCTCCAAATATGGTGATAACGTCTCGCAGTAACCTCCTTCCGAGCCTTAATGTGAGTGGGAATGACCTCCCCGGGAATACCCTTACAAACTAAGATCTGGCGCTCAACTTCCATGCTGTCAAACGCAGCCGCGGTAAGTCTGGAAACACGCATGGACCCTGCAACAACAGGTCCTCTCTTAGAGGAAGTGGCCAAGGATCTTCCACCAGTAATTTCTGAAGATCCGGATACCAGGCACTTCTTGGCCAATCTGGAACGACAAGAATCGCCTGAACCCCTTGCTCGTCGAATGATCCCCAGTACCTTTGGAATGAGAGGAAGTGGAGAGAACATATACACCGACTGGAACACCCACGGAGACACCAGGGCGTCCACTACACTGGCTTGGGGGTCCCTTGACCTGGAACAATACCTCGGAAGCTTCTTGTTGAGACGAGACGCCATCATGTCGATCAGCGGAATTCCCCAACGCTTTGTCACCTCTGCAAATACCTCTTGGTGAAGAGCCCACTCTCCCGGATGGAGATCGTGTCTGCTGAGGAAATCTGCTTCCCAGTTGTCCACTCCCGGAAGGAAGACTGCTGACAGGGCGCTTACGTGTTGTTCCGCCCAGCGAAGGATTCTTGTGGCCTCCGCCATAGCCGCCCTGCTCCTTGTTCCGCCTTGATGGTTTATATGTGCCACCGCTGTGATGTTGTCCGACTGTACCAGGACAGGTCGACCCTGAAGAAGGCTTCTTGCTTGTAGCAGGCCGTTGTAAATGGCTCTTAACTCGAGAACATTTATGTGGAGACAAGCTTCCTGGAGCGACCATTTCCCCTGGAAGTTTCTTCCTTGGGTGACTGCGCCCCAGCCCCGGAGACTTGCATCTGTTGTCAGAAATACCCAGTCCTGGATACCGAACCGGCGTCCTCCTAGAAGGCGAGAACTTTGTAGCCACCACAGGAGAGAAATTCTGGCTCTGGGAGATAGACTTATCTTCCGGTGCATGTGCAGGTGAGACTCGGACCATTTGCTCAGCAAGTCCCACTGAAACATCCGGGCATGAAACCTGCCAAATGGAATGGCTTCATACGCCGCAACCATTTTCCCCAGAACCAGAGTACAGTGATGGATCGACACACTTGTCGGCCTCAGAAGTTCCCTGACCATCGTCTGCAGTTCCAGAGCTTTTTCTTCTGGAAGATGTCAAAGTCAGAAAAATGTCTCTATGCACGTTGCCATATTTGCACCGCACACTGGTCCGCGCTGCGCATGCGTACGCTCTCCCGTGAAGGCGCATACCCGCGATAGCGTGCACTCACAGGCGCGGTATGCGTATTTACGGTAGAAGTTTATGTAGTCGTAGCGTGCGACTCATTCGTTACAAATGTTCACAATTAATGTAGTTTGTAGATCATGGTCCCCTTGATAGATTCTGAAAGTTTGGTTAAAATAGAAGGTCCCTGGTTAAAGGAATCCCTCTTTGTATTGTACGAAGGGTCTGACAGGAATCATACAGCAGTGTTTGGTACCCATCGGAAGAGTATTTAATTAGTAACATTCCGGTGTTGGTTTGGAGCGTATTAATCGCTCGTGCGAATAGTTATGGACATAAGAAGTTTATGTCCATTTCTATTATTTACACATACTCAGGTATGCGGCGGGAAACCCAGTTTCCCACCCACCTGAGCTGTTGGAAATCGTCACAGCCCACCTGTATGAATCACCCTATGACCTTTTGTTATGATGCAGGGCCGAATTCCTTCGGCCAATGGACAATGGGATTGTAGGACCAGGAGATTGCATTGTGTGTGGGGCATAAATAGGCAGGCCGACCACATCCAGCTCTCACTCTCTCATCAACGGTTATCTGCTGATAGCCGGGAGCTGGATATCGAGGCGCAGGCGATCATACCCTTTGTGCGTAAGTTTCTCTCCGTAATCATTGTCTTTCTGTGAGCCAATTTCTCTCATCTCTCTCTCTCTCTCTCTCTGTTCTGTTCTCTCATATCTCCCCTAGACTAGGCTAGTATTGTATTGTATTAGATAGTATTGTATTGTATTGCATTTAGGTCAGTGTAGTATTGTCTTTTTGTATTTATTGTTTAGTTCTGTGGTTAGGAAGTCTCTGTTATATTGTAGTGTATCATTTGTACTGTTATCCCCTTTTTCAAATATATTAGATATAATACAGTTAATAGGCTTTGGAACCTAAACCAGTATTTGTGTATTTTCTATAGTGTTAAGTGTTCACTTGAGCGTCGGTGACGCTCAAGCAGCTTTGTAGTTAGTCAGGTTACACAAGGTTGCACTTACACCCTGTACTCACATTAAGGTATTCTGTGTATTTCATTGGTATAAGGTTTAAACATTAAGGTATAGCGTTGTGAGCGTCTGCGCCGCTGGTGACCTCCTCGTGGTCTCGAGCGTATGCTACGCCATAGCGAATCATTACTCTAGTCATAACCAATAACGTGTCCTGTGATCACTGGGCCGTGAGCGAACGTGACGCTTGAGCGTCTCGCCTACGGCGGAGCGATCGTTACGCAAATAGCGTACCCTTACGGTACTTCTTAAGCAAACAGCGTACAGTGTTCTTAGACTTCATAAAGGGTTGTTTATACGACAACGGAATTTAGCATTGTCAATTGGGGACTCGTCCTATCCTTCTCATATCTGCACTAGGTAGATCAGCAGACATTATCCCCCAGCAAAGGGTGGGAGGTTGTCTCCCAGTGCTGACGGGATAAGCGTCTGCTTCGCTTAGATAAAGAGTGCTGAAGGAATCCGGGAACCGGAAGTAAGAACAAAACGCTTGTGTCTTTTAAAAACTGTTTTATTTCTCTTCTGTCTTGCGTATACACGCACGCATACATTTATCTGCATTTCTTTTTCAATTTCGTATATCACTATTCCTGTTTGCCAATTTTTATAGTTGATAGAAAGTGCTAAAAAGAGATTTGCTGTTATTTCATAGTAAAGGTAATAGTTAAAGTATAGAACAACACACGATTTGTCTAGGAGACAAGGCAGTCAGTGTGGATTGCGGTAGATGATCAGGGATCATTTACATTGATAAAAGTATATAATTGTGTTACGGTGGATCTTTGCATTGCGTACACGTGTCGCTAACAAAGACTAGCGTACGCAATCCAAAAGGCAGACGCACGCAGCGTACATTACGCAACGTAGCGTCCGGTTACGCTCACGTAGCTCAAGTCACGAAAAAGGTGAATTAGCGCAAAGCGAGAATTAGCGCAAAGGCGATAAGTAACGCACAGCGGTAGATAACGCGAAGCGGTAAATAACGCAAATCTATTTTTGAAAAAAAAAAAAAAAAATCTGAAATTTAGTTTAACAGATCCTGCTCCTAATTGGTAACACTGTTGGACTGAAGACAATTTCTGCGCAGAAATAGATATAGAAACAAAGTGTACATGTGTTGAGTGAGTGTGGTTTTGTATACATAAGTTTATACAACTTTAAGGTGGAACCAAAAGGAAAGCCGGGTACTCGTCAAGGGACATACGTGTAAGTGACATATACGGTGGCTAGGGAGGCATCCCTGGTTAAATAATATTTGAGCATTAGAGTATAGCGGACCATAAGGTAACAAGACCAGGAGGTCATAAGGTAACAAGACCAGGAGGTCGTAAGGTAAAAGGTCCGCTATAAAAGTCCAGTGGCACAACGCCTGGGGTGTTGGTGCAGAACCCATATAGGCCATACAAGCTCTTGCTGAAGGAATCGCGGCCGGAAACATCGATTCCATTGATCTTTCAGTACATAACAAGTAGTGCTTGTGTACTGAACGATTGGACCGCACGTAATTGTGTGCAGTAGTTAGTAATCTGACCTAATACCATTAGAGTAAAGTGGTCACAAACGCTATTTGTACATTCTGACGTGATTTGTGTAATTTTTTTTATTTTTAAAGGGAAGTTCGCTGGTCACTCAGGAACTATCTAACAACCCCACCTTTACTGGAAAGAGTAAGTGTCCTGCGGGTAACCCTCATATGTTCCAGTAAACTGAAGGTTCCATAGGGGCCCTGTATCGAGTACGCCAGCACCACGTCGGTGTGATCAGGTCGTATTGGTCGAGGTGGGCGAGTGAGTGGGGTACTCGGTAAACCGCCACCGCCGGCCTACTGTGGAGTAATTTGGTTGTCTGTAAAGGCTTGCTGAAAACCTTGATACAGAGATCCAAGGAGGACTAAGCAACACCTGCAGACTATGGGGGCCAGTTGCTCAGGTAGGGGGCGATCAACCCTGGTTCAGGTTGATTCTGTGAACCGACCAGTTGGGTCGGCACGATATGTAATGTGTGAAAAATATGGAAGTCACACCGAATCTTTATGTGATGAATGGGAGAGAATGACTGTACAAGACAGGGACAAATTCCCAAGAATAGGTAGCTTTAGTCCAGAAGTGTTACAAAATTTAAGGAGGAGGATATGTCTCGTAAAATCAGCAAAGAGACGAATTCAACATCATGATTATTTACAGTTATGGCACCAGGAAGGTGAGATACAGAGAGGTTTGGCTCTGGCGGCAGGATCTGGGGCAGTCAGGAAGCTGATAGCCACAGCTCCTCCTCCACCATACATTGCAGGAGAGAAATTGATTGCGGAGAGAAACGCACTGGGTTGTAAAACACAAACTCTTAGTAACCCTGTAAATGTTAATGATGTTAACCAAATAACTCATGCAAGTATTAACCCGTGCAAGATGTACCCTGTTTTGAACCTTCCTCAGGAGTGTGATCAAGAAGACGATTCAGCAACAATTTCAGCTCTCTCTCTTGCAGCCACCATAGCAGAGACCACAGTAGGCACAGCGACACCCACGAGATTAGTGAAAGCCCCTAGCGGAGGGATAGGTGAGGTCGTGTCAACGGGTAAGTACGGCACCATGCACTACACTGAAACAATTGTACCACAACAAGCAGTAGAATCTACACAGGAAGAGGCTGTTAGAATTGCTCCTGTAAGGGTAATAGCAGTTCCCAATGGAAAAACAGATGTGTCTGGAGCCACTCCCATAAGGAACATTGCCATGTACACTCCATTTTCCAGAATGGAATTAAGAACAATAGTGTCCGAATTTCCTGACCCCAGAAAGGACTTAGTTGCTAGCCAAAAATACATCAGGGATCTAGGTAACACTGTAGAACCCAACAACAAGGATTGGCAGATACTGCTAAGAGCTTGTTTACCTTCCAATGTTGACGCAACTCAATTTTTAGCTGACTGTGCATTGGATAAAGATGTACCGCTTACAGACGTGTACAACAAGGATAATGTAAAAAGGATAAATTTACAGCTAAAGGAGTATTTCCCTGCCGTTGTTAAATGGAATAAAATATTTTCCATTAAGCAAAAGGAGTCCGAAACGGCAACAGAATATTTTCACCGGGCACTATTAGAAATGGCAAAGTACACTGGTATAGAAGACATTAAGACCAACCCAAACCATCGAGAAGTAGCAGTATCTGTACTGATGGATGGTTTGAAAGAAACATTAAAAGCTAGGGTACAGACCACGCAGCCATGTTGGCGAGGTCTGTCAGTGTCCACATTGAGAGAGGCTGCTATTGATCACGACAGAAACATCACTAGGCACAGGGAATCGCAAAGTGATAAGTTGATGTCCGTAAGTATACAGGCGCTGACCACAAGGCAGCCTGTGTATGTACCACCGAATCCTGTGGGTAAGGCAAGTGTAATAACATGTTTTTCTTGTAACAGACCGGGACACTTTGCACGAGAATGTAGAACAAAGAATGTACAAAGATCTTTTCAACCCCCTAGACAACAACACAACACACGACATTGGGAGCAGGGTCCACAGAGGCGGAGTTTTGAGCCACATACAGGGGAAACAAAAAGATATCCCCCGAACAGAGATTGGCATGCCTCTGGTAGTTCCCAGCTAACCCCCTCACAAGTAGTTGCTGCCAACGGGATTCAGGGAGGTCAGCATACCCAATAGGGGTGTGGCCATACCTGTAATCTGCACCCAGTTAAGTTGATTGCTAGTCTTGGAAGCGAACCAGAAATTGCAATCAATGTAGCTGGTAAAACTTTAAACTTTCTTGTAGACACAGGGGCGGCCAAGTCAGTGATAAATTCGACAGTGGGCATGAGAACCACTGGTAGGACAATTCCAGCCATGGGAGTAACAGGAGTAGTCCAGCACTACCCTGTTAGCAAACCAGCCGAGATTACAATAGGGCCTTTGCATACCAAGCATTCCTTTTTGCTGGCTGCATCGGCACCAACTAATCTCCTGGGAAGAGACTTACTATGTAAAATGGGTTGCGTCATTTATTGTACTCCTGAAGGTGTATTCTTGGACATCCCTGAGAATCACGCTCAGGAAGTACGAGACATGTTAGACTCCCCATCAAAATTAATGTCACATTCCATTATGACAAATAGGAATCCATCCCAAGTAGAAGAGATGACATCTCAGATACCAGAGTCACTTTGGACAAAAGATGGACAGGACACTGGATTAATGGCAAATGTAGCTCCAGTAGTTGTACAAGTAAAAGATGGTAGGATAGCTCCAAAAATCCCACAGTATCCTCTGAAGCCAGAGGTGGAGTTAGGAGTTTTTCCCGTAATAGAGCGCTTGCTACAACAGGGCATTCTAGTAAGAACGTCCAGCACAGCAAATAGTCCCATCTTCCCTGTTAAAAAGAGTGGGGGGAGGGGTTACAGGCTAGTGCAAGATCTAAGGGGGATTAACAAAATAGTTGAGAGTCAGTTCCCCGTAGTGCCTAATCCAGCTGTCATCCTAATGCAAATTCCTCCCACTGCCAAATTTTTCACTGTTATTGACCTCTGCTCCGCATTCTTTTCGGTACCTCTGCACCCTGACAGCCAATATTTGTTTGCATTCACATACAGAGGAGTCCAATACACGTGGACTCGGTTACCCCAAGGTTTCATAGATAGTCCAAGTATATTTTCTCAGGCTTTACATGATTGTTTACAATCTTTCCAACCGGAGAGTGGATCAGTGTTGATACAGTACGTGGATGATCTACTACTGTGTTCTGATTCATTGGAAGCTTCCCTGAAGGATACGAAACAGCTCCTGTTTCATCTTTCAGACACAGGTCACAAGGTTTCCAAAGACAAGTTACAATTATGCCAAGCTAAGGTAAAATATTTGGGACACTGTCTAACACAAGGACTGAGACACCTGACCGCTGATAGAATCCAAGCCATTAGAGACATGACACTGCCACAAACCCAACAACAGATCAGGACGTTTCTAGGAATGTGTGGGTATTGCCGTAATTGGATCCCAGGGTTTTCCATATTGGCGCTACCTTTGCAGGAAATGGTCTCCTCAAACAAACCTGATCGGATTTCGCATACAGACGAATCCGAAACAGCATTTGAGAGACTCAAACAGTGTCTAACACAGGCACCAGCACTAGGTATGCCAGACTATGGGAAACCCTTTGAACTATACGGAACAGAAAGTGCTGGGTGCGCAGCAGGTGTACTAACACAAAAACACGGTGATGCCAGCAGGCCAGTTGCATATTACAGCGCTCAGCTAGACACGGTAGCGCGATCCCTCCCCACATGCTTGCGTAGCGTTGCGGCGATAGCATTGCTAGTGACAAAAAGCGAAGATGTCGTGCTAGGCCACAACCTCACAATCCATACACCGCATGCGGTATCTGCCTTATTGAATTCTGCCCAAACCAGACACGTCTCATCAGCAAGGTTTACGAGATGGGAATTGGCATTAATGGCCCCAGTAAACATCACCATAAGGAGATGCAGTGCATTAAACCCTGCAACATTTCTCCCAGGTGTGCCTGGTCAGACACAAAGGGTGGAAGGTGAGAGTGATGGGGAAGGAGGATTTAATGCAAAGGAAGATACACATGATTGTATGGAATATTTGACCCAAAATTTTACCGCAAGGCCTGACATCAGTGACAATCCACTGGAAGATGCAGAACTCACGTTCTACACGGACGGTAGTTGTCACAGACAGTCAGACTCGGGAGACTTGTGTACTGGATACGCAGTCGTAGATGACCAAGACACCATAGAAGCGGAACCGCTAGGCCCACCTCACTCAGCCCAGGTTGCTGAACTGGTCGCCCTAACCAGAGCATGTGAATTGGCTAAGGGTAAGTCAGCCAATATCTACACCGATTCCAGATACGCGTTCGGGGTAGTCCATGATTTCGGAGCCCTATGGCGGCTCAGAAATTTCATGACGGCAGCTGGCACACCGATAGCGCATGCAGCTCATATAAAAAGGCTTCTAACAGCGATACAGGAACCCGACAGAGTGGCTGTTATCAAATGTAAAGCACATACATATAGCCAAGACCCAGTATCCCTTGGTAACAGCCGAGCAGACGAAGCCGCAAAGCTTGCAGCTGCTACCCCCATACAGACAGACACCACACAACTGATGGTATTTAATACCATCAACACACAGAAGTTGTGTGAGATGCAGAATTTGTGTTCCACACAGGAGAGAGCAGTCTGGAAGGCAAAGGGATATGGCCAGGAGTCCTCAGGGCTCTGGACGGATGGACATGGTAAACCGGTGGCCCCCAGGGCATACCTTCCATGTCTGGCTGAAGCAGCTCACGGGCTGACTCATCTAGGCAAGGAGGGGATGTGCAAATTGGTAAGAGCATACTGGTGCGCCCCAGGATTCTCCTCTCATGCGAGTAAAAGAGCAATGTCATGCCTTACCTGTCTGAGAAAGAATATTGGAAAAGCAATACCTACAGAACCATCCCATATCCCACCTGCCGGCGGCCCTTTCCAGGTAATACAAATTGACTTCATTCAATTACCCCCATGTCGAAATTTGAAATATGTACTTGTTTGTATAGATGTTTTCTCGAATTGGGTCGAAGCTTTTCCAGCAGCTACAAATACCGCTATGTTTACAGCTAAGAAAATTGTGCAGGAATTTGTATGTAGATATGGTATCCCTAGAATCATTGAAAGTGATAGGGGTACCCATTTTACAGGTGATGTCTTTCAAGGAATGTGTAAATTAATGGGTATTGATAGCAAGCTGCACACTCCGTACCGTCCACAGGCGAGTGCGAAGGTCGAAAGAGTGAACAGCACTATTAAAAATAAATTGAGTAAAGTAATGACAGAGACAGGATTGACGTGGCCAGAAGCTTTACCCATTGTTTTGTATAGCATCAGAACCACCCCCAGGTCCCCCCTTAATCTGTCTCCTTTTGAAATCTTGTTTGGTCGACAACCGCATGTCATGATTAACCCTCAGGATGATTTGAAATGTAACAATGAAGTAACTGTAAAATACTTAATTAACATGAGTAAACAGTTGAGGAATCAAAATGATAATCTGAAGTTGGTGATTCCTGATTTACCAGATAGTAATTGTCATGACATTGAACCTGGGAATTATGTAATGATACGAAATTTTCTACGCTCAGGTTGTCTTATTGATAGATGGGAAGGACCATACCAGGTCTTATTGACTAGCACCACAGCATTGAAGGTTGCTGAGAGAGAGACTTGGGTCCATTCATCCCACTGCAAAAAGGTTGCTGATCCAGAGAAGTCCCGTGATAAGGAACAGACGGTAGAGGTTGTATCACTAGAGTGTCTGTTCCAGGAGGACTGAGGCGGCACCTGAGCCTTGAAGACCGGAAGCAGTTGTCGACTCCCCTCTCCCTTTTATTGTTTTTCTCCACTTCCCAGCCCCTCTCCCTTAAAATTTCTTTTTCCCCCTTCTCATTCTTCTCTATTTCCTCCTCAAAGATGGACTTGCCCCAAGAGACTGTGATCCGGATTTTGATGTTAACCATGATGTTGACCAGAGCAGTCTGTTCCGGCGAGAGTACCATAGAGGTCGAAAGAGGTTCTGGAATGGGTTCCGATTATGATGATGGAGGCGTAGTTTTCCAAGATCAACCAAACCAACAAGCAAAGGCGAGTATCAGAAAACGATCCGATAGAAGAAATTGTGATGGATTGTTAGCTGAAGAAAATTGTATCTGTAGGCTCTGTGATAATCTGGTTGAAGATGGATGCATAAAGAAATGCCAATCTAGTTTTAATATCCATATGGACCGGCATCCATTGAGTGACTATCACTCCTTAGTGGGTAACGTGTTAAACCAAACAGATTGTTGGGTATGCTCTCAAGTACCTCAGGGTCACAGCAAATCAGGGCTAGTACCATTTCCTTTAACGTTAGGGGAGGTACTTGAGCTAAGTGGTGGGAGACCGGTGGATCGGAGGTTTAACATCTCCAGCCCTCCTAGTTTGAAGCTCCACCAATACCATGTGGATAGGTCCCTCATATGTTTTAACATCTCCAATCCCAGAAAACCGGGAAATTGGGAAGTGTCATGGAGCAACCTTACCATGACCTTTTCACACAGAGCAGATAGAATGCCTACAGATACAGAGCTCGTACGCCATATAGCCAGTAGAGGAAAATCTTTTCGGTATCGATATACCTTAGGAAATAGGATTACTAGAGTTGGAGAGGTATCACCAGGATACTGTGCACATATCGTACAAACTGATACGTGCATTAAGCAGATGGAAGAATTAGGGTCAGGAGATTTCACCTGGAAGGTTTGTAACATGGTCATGTCCTTCTCCGTCCCTTATGTTCTCCCCGATGACGCATATTTCATATGCGGGAGAAAGGCGTACAAGTGGCTTGCCCCAAACTCTGAAGGATTGTGTTATATTGGAAAAGTATTGCCTGAAGTGATGACTGTTACACATGACAAAATGAAGGACATACACCGTGGTGCCCAAGCTCCTTATACTCACACTCATTACGAGCACCGAGTTAAAAGACAACTGTCAGAAAGGTTAGAGCATCCGGCCTCTGATCTTATCCATGAATCCACCGGGATTCAGGTTCTGGTAGCGTTAGATTTCACTCGCACCGCTCGAGGTGTGATGAATTATAGATACATTTCCGCACTCGCCAATTTGTTAGATAATATCACTGAAATGTATGATGACACGTTTAGATACACTGGAAGAGAACTTCAAGCTTACAAAACAGAACTAGTTCAGCATAGGATGGTTCTTAATTATCTTACAGCAGTAACAGGCGGATATTGTGTTACATTGGCAACACAGTACGGCATAAAGTGTTGCACGTATATCACAAATAGCACCGAGGACCCGGTAGAGGTCATAGACCAAAAGATGGACGATATTCTGCAATTAAAGTGGGAATTTCGTCGAAAACACAATCTCACCCTTGCTGCTGTAGGTAATGAGCTGACTGGTTGGGTGTCATGGTTGAACCCGCGAAATTGGTTCTCCGGTTTAGGAGACTGGGCTCAAGGAGTCATAATGGATGTTGGAAAGTTTCTACTATGTATCTTGGGTGTCGTTATATCGATTGGATTGATATTTAGATGCGGGCAGGCTTTAATGAGGTGCAAACAAAGTACAAAAGTGATGAGCTTGAGGAGTGAGGAAACCGTAATTAACCTGGATTTGATTTATGACCCAATGATAGAAACCAGAATGTGATGAAAATGCGATTATACGGTCCGTTTCTTTCACCTGTTTTTCTGCTTTTCTCCAAGATACAAAGACCCCCTTGGACGAGGAAGTTGACGAGACGCTATACAGACAACAGACAAGCATCAAAGAAGAAGATTTGACAACTTTAAATATGGACACTTGATGAACTTTGCCATGGATCCCCAGTTTCCCTAGTATTTTTAAACTCACGCTAGCCCAACATTTTTGTAAATCTGATGGCTCAGACAAAGCTATTTGCTCATGCCTAAGGAGCAATACAGCGCAAAGAAGACGACTCTCAACAGATACCGAACACAACTTCAACAACAGATGTACATTTCCCTGACATAGAATATCATTGCATTTTTCGTAAGTGTTCTTTATCTTCATCTCTACAACCCTCAGGTAACGACACACATAGACGATAGGGAATACAGGCACAGATAGCAGCAACCACATACCTCCCCCATTCATGTATCATCAACTAAAATGTGCATCCCCATTTTGTTACACACCACAGCCGAAATGAGCTCGGTAGAGTTTGACAGCCCATCCACAGACCTGTACCACAGGATAAGAAGGAATTCAAATGTATACTTCGCAATACCTCGAAGCTTGATTTACCACACGTACGGCACGATGATACATGACCCTCCAAACATGGACTCATACACACATGCTTCTGCTTTCTCACTAGGTCATACCCTCTTCACACCTACTCCACTCTTCTCCCCTACCCAACCATGGAAATCAATTAACCCCTGACTTACATTTTTCTCCTTAAATATTTTAGAAGGTGGCAGTTATTATTGACTGCCAAAGGGTGGACTGTCAAAGTCAGAAAAATGTCTCTATGCACGTTGCCATATTTGCACCGCACACTGGTCCGCGCTGCGCATGCGTACGCTCTCCCGTGAAGGCGCATACCCGCGATAGCGTGCACTCACAGGCGCGGTATGCGTATTTACGGTAGAAGTTTATGTAGTCGTAGCGTGCGACTCATTCGTTACAAATGTTCACAATTAATGTAGTTTGTAGATCATGGTCCCCTTGATAGATTCTGAAAGTTTGGTTAAAATAGAAGGTCCCTGGTTAAAGGAATCCCTCTTTGTATTGTACGAAGGGTCTGACAGGAATCATACAGCAGTGTTTGGTACCCATCGGAAGAGTATTTAATTAGTAACATTCCGGTGTTGGTTTGGAGCGTATTAATCGCTCGTGCGAATAGTTATGGACATAAGAAGTTTATGTCCATTTCTATTATTTACACATACTCAGGTATGCGGCGGGAAACCCAGTTTCCCACCCACCTGAGCTGTTGGAAATCGTCACAGCCCACCTGTATGAATCACCCTATGACCTTTTGTTATGATGCAGGGCCGAATTCCTTCGGCCAATGGACAATGGGATTGTAGGACCAGGAGATTGCATTGTGTGTGGGGCATAAATAGGCAGGCCGACCACATCCAGCTCTCACTCTCTCATCAACGGTTATCTGCTGATAGCCGGGAGCTGGATATCGAGGCGCAGGCGATCATACCCTTTGTGCGTAAGTTTCTCTCCGTAATCATTGTCTTTCTGTGAGCCAATTTCTCTCATATCTCTCTCTCTCTCTCTCTCTCTCTGTTCTGTTCTCTCATATCTCCCCTAGACTAGGCTAGTATTGTATTGTATTAGATAGTATTGTATTGTATTGCATTTAGGTCAGTGTAGTATTGTCTTTTTGTATTTATTGTTTAGTTCTGTGGTTAGGAAGTCTCTGTTATATTGTAGTGTATCATTTGTACTGTTATCCCCTTTTTCAAATATATTAGATATAATACAGTTAATAGGCTTTGGAACCTAAACCAGTATTTGTGTATTTTCTATAGTGTTAAGTGTTCACTTGAGCGTCGGTGACGCTCAAGCAGCTTTGTAGTTAGTCAGGTTACACAAGGTTGCACTTACACCCTGTACTCACATTAAGGTATTCTGTGTATTTCATTGGTATAAGGTTTAAACATTAAGGTATAGCGTTGTGAGCGTCTGCGCCGCTGGTGACCTCCTCGTGGTCTCGAGCGTATGCTACGCCATAGCGAATCATTACTCTAGTCATAACCAATAACGTGTCCTGTGATCACTGGGCCGTGAGCGAACGTGACGCTTGAGCGTCTCGCCTACGGCGGAGCGATCGTTACGCAAATAGCGTACCCTTACGGTACTTCTTAAGCAAACAGCGTACAGTGTTCTTAGACTTCATAAAGGGTTGTTTATACGACAACGGAATTTAGCATTGTCAAAGAAATACTCTCCGTAACTCCGTGTCCAGAATCATGCCCAGAAAAGGCAGCCGAGTGGTCGGAATCAACTGAGATTTTGGCAAATTTAGCACCCAGCCTTGCTGTCGCAGAACCGACAGCGACAAATTCACACTTCTCAGCAACCATTCCTTGGACCTCGCCTTTATCAGGAGATCGTCCAAGTACGGGATAATTGTAACCCCTTGCTTGCGAAGGAGAACCATCATTTCTGCCATGACCTTGGTGAAAAGCCTCGGGGGCCGTGGAAAGCCCAAACGGCAACGTCTGAAATTGGTAATGAGAATCCTGTATCGCAAACCTAAGAAAGGCCTGATGCGAAGGATATATTGGGACGTGCAAGTAGGCATCCTTTATGTCGACTGATGCCATAAAATCCCCCCCTTCTAGGCTGGAAATCACAGCTCGAAGAGATTCCATCTTGAACTTGAAAACTTTCAAGTATGGATTGAGGGATTTTAGGTTCAGAATCGGTCTGACCGAACCGTCCGGTTTCGGTACAACAAAGAGGCTCGAGTAGAACCCCTCCCCCACGTTGGGACGGGGGAACAGGAACAATGACCCTCTGTTGACACAACTTTTGTATCGCTTCCAGCACCACCCCCCTGTCCGGAAGAGACACTGGTAAGGCCGAAATTAAAAACCGGTGAGGAGGCACCTCCTGAAACTCCAGCTTGTATCCCTGAGACACAATCTCTAGGACCCAAGGATCCAGGTCTGATTGAATCCAGACCTGACTGAAGATCCGCAGACGGCCCCCCACCGGTCCGGACTCCCCCAGGGAAGCCCCAGCGTCATGCGGTGGACTTGGTAGAGGCAGGGGAGGACTTTTGGTCCTGGGCACCTGACACGGCAGGCGACTTCCTTCTCCTTCCTCTACCCTTTGAAGCGAGGAAGGACGAACCTTTTCCACGCCTGTATTTATTGGGACGAAAGGACTGCATCTGCTGATGAGGTGCCTTTTTCTGTTGTGTGGGAACATAGGGAAGAAAAGAGAACTTACCCGCAGTCGCAGTAGAGACTAGGTCCGCCAAGCCGTCCCCAAACAAGACATTACCTTTGAAGGGTAAAGCTTCCATAGCTCTCTTGGAGTCGGCATCAGCATACCATTGATGGATCCACAACGCCCTCCTGGCCGATATCGACATGGCATTGGCTCTTGATCCCAAGAGACAAACATCCCTCGCCGCATCCTTCAGGTAATCTGCAGCATCCTTGATATAACCAAGAGTCAAATTAACATTATCTTTATCAAGGGTATCCATATCATTAGCTAAATTCTCAGCCCATTTAGCAATAGCACTACTCACCCATACCGACGCCACAGCAGGTCTGAGCAATGCACCCGAATTAGCAAAAATGGACTTCAGAGACGTCTCCAGCTTGCGATCGCCGGATCCTTGAGAGGTGCCGTGTCAGGAGACGGAAGCGCCACTTTCTTAGACAAACGAGATAGAGCTTTGTCAACATTTGGAGACGACTCCCATTTTTCCCTGTCAGAGGGGAAAGGATACGCTATGTAAATCCTCTTGGGAATCTGCCACCTCTTGTCCAGCGACTCCCAAGCCTTTTCACAAAGAGTATTCATTTCATGAGAGGGGGGAAACTTCACCTCAGGTTTTTTTCCCCTTGAACAAGCAAATCATTGTTTCCTGTACCGCAGGTTCATCAGAAATGCGTAAAACATCTTTTATAGCCACAATCATGTATTGAATACTCTTAACTAATCGTGGATGTAAAGCAGCCTCAGTGAAATCGACCTCGGAATCAGAGTCCGTGTCTGTATCAGTATCTACCACTTGAGTAAATAGCCACTTTTGCGACCCCAATGGGGTCTGCACCTGAGACAAAGCATCCTCCATGGCCTTTTTCCACACCTGTGTCTGTGACTCAGATTTATCCAACCTCCTTGACAAAGAAGCTACATTCGTATTAATTGTACTTAGCAAAGTGAGTAAATCAGGTGTCTGCTGCGCTGACAGGGCCAAATCTAGTCCCGCATCTGCTCCCCCAATAACCTCCTCCGGTGAATAACATTCAGCCTCAGACATGCCGACACGTATTATCGACACACGGACACACACACAGACTGTCTCAGCTAGGGGACAGGCCCACAATGAAGCCCGGATAGAGAAACACAGAGGGACTATGCCAGCTCACAAACCAGCGCCAAAATATCCCGTCAAGGGATATATGTAACCAGCGCTGCTCAAAGTATAATACTATGCACCACAAACTGCGCACCCCAAACCCCCCCCCCCCCCCCCAAGTAGCTCCCCGTTACTTTCAGAGGAGCTGTGGAGGTCCCGGGTCAGCGTCTCCTTCAGCCGCGTGTGGAGGAGAAATGGCGCTGTGAGCCGCGCGGCTAAGCTCCGCCCCTTCCCGGAGCGCTTCAGCCCGCCAAATCTGAAAAACTGAAAATGCCGGCGGGGGCACCGAAAAGGCTTCTGCCGGCTCCCAGACCTCAGTAACATGCTGCCCAGGGCGCCCCCCCCCCCCAGCACCCTGCGAGTGCCGTTGGTGATAGTGTGTGGGAGCATGGAGCGCAGCGCTACCGCTGCGCTGTACCTCCGTTACTGAAGTCTTCTGCCGTCCTGAAGTCTTCTGCATACTCACCCGGCTTCTTTCTTCTGGCTTCTGTGAGGGGGGTGAAGGCGCGGCTCCGGGAACAAGCAGCTAGGCGCACCAAGTGATCGAACCCTCTGGAGCTAATGGTGTCCAGTAGCCTAAGAAGCAGAGCCCTTAAACGAAGTAGAAGTAGGTCTGACTTCTCTCCCCTCAGTCCCTCGCTGCTGGGAGCCTGTAGCCAGTAGGTCTCCCTGAAAATAAAAAACCTAACAAAAGTCTTTTCTAGAGAAACTCAGGAGAGCTCCCCTAGTGAGTGTCCAGTCAGTCCTGGGCACAAAGTCTAACTGAGGTCTGGAGGAGGGGCATAGAGGGAGGAGCCAGTTCACACCCAGTTTAAGTCTTTTCAGTGTGCCCAAGCTCCTGCGGATCCCGTCTATACCCCATGGTCCTTTTGGAGTCCACAGCATCCTCTAGGACGTAAGAGAAATATCAGTGAAACTTTGGGGGGGGGGGGATCTCAAAAAACACATTTTTCACTCCCAATGTTTCATCACACCTACAGTAATTGGAAACCCCCCTATGAATCAACTTTGATTACGTAGCCAAAAAGTATCAATTGTAGCAAAAATAATGTAACTACAGTATATATCCTTGTGAGAGAACAGGAATCCGTATTTCTTAATGGACCACTGCCTTATTTTTAAAATGTTCCATTTTGCAAGATAGATTAGATAGAATAGATAGAATAGATAGAATCTGGGAGTAATGGAAATAGGTTGTGCATAAATTGTAGTGGAGTTAGTAAACGATTTACCAGTATTAAGGAACAAATGACGCATGGAGAATACGTTTAGTATAATAGTATAATGCGCAAGGTATTACAATGATTCCCAGCTAAAAATCCTTATTCCAGTCAACTATCCACAAAGTAATTAGGTTCTCCAGTTAAGGCCCGTACACACTGGTCGATGTATCGGCCGTTCTCTTGAACGGCCGATACATCGCGGGACCGTCGGCCAGTGTATACGGGCGAGTAAAGGTGGGTACACACTATTAGATATATCTGCAGATCAATTGATCTGCAGATATATCTATGTACGGATCGGGCAGTGTGCTGTGCATACACACAGCCCGATCCGTCGGGGGACTGACGTAATCACCGCCGGCCACCGCAGCATGTGTACGGGCGGTCGGACGACCGCCCCGTACACACACAGCGACGGGCCAATATATCGTTAGATATATTGGCTGTCGGCTGTGCTGCGCGGCCGACGCGATACGTCTGTGAACGACGGAGTTCACAGACGTAGACACACCGCACTCAGATTATACAGCACTGGTAAATATTGATGTGTGCTGTTTTCAGCTGTTCCTGATGTTTCTCCAGTTAGAAGGGGAGCAGTATGAGTTACCGGCATATGGGATCCGAGCACTCGAAATACCAACACCGGGATCCTGATTTTTACGAAGCCGACAGAGGTGAGTAATACCCCTTTTCCACCAGCCAGCATACAATACGAGTTATTGCACATGAACGCGCATAACCCGTGTTGCTGGCTGGTGTAAAAGGGCTGAGTTGGAATAATCCGGGTCGACTGACCTGGTATTCCAACTCGGGTAGCTTGCAGGGTTGAACACAGGTTCAACCTAGTAAGCTGTGCAGTGTAAACGGAAGCGACACGGCTCCCGTTGACACTGTATGGGAGGGCGGCGCTGGGAGATCACGTGATCTCCCAGCACCGCCCCTGCTGCGTCACCGGCAACGTCACCAACCCAACAATATGCCAGGTTGGAAACAGCAGCTGGAAAGGGGGCCGACGCGGGTCGCAGCCGGGTAGCACTCAAGTCAGGCTCCAGCTGCGACACGCGTAATTAGATGGAAAAGGGGCATAAGGGACTGCTTCCCGTTAGAAGACCACACGCAAGCCATACAGGGCTTTTAAACAGTGTGTCGCTTTCAGCTTTCCTGCGTATATCTGCACCAGACAAGGGTCTGAACTCCAACATTTCATGCAAAGTTCCTCCCACCATTACGAGCTATCAAAGGCCCTGATGCATTTCGTTCAATCTGAACTTTTCGAAGTTGCAATAATCCATGAGGCAGCATAGTTATAGCAGACATTTATTTATTTTTTTGAACGCCAGTGAACAACATTCTTCTGTCTTGGTTTTCAAAAATGTACAGCTGAAATATTGATATTTTTAACATGCAGACATTCAGAACCTGTCGGCATTCTGACTGGAACTTGTCTTTTGTATACTTATTTTGATGATGTTAATACTATGGGGCATTTTTATTATCAGGGTTCTAGACCAGATACTAAATAATAAATCATCAATGCTTATTGCGGCAATAAGAAATTATGGCCCAAATGTATTAAGCCTTAACAAGAGATAAAGTGGAGACGGCTAGAGAGTGATAAATGACCAGCCAACCCGCTCCTGTCATTTTTCAAACACAGCCTGTGACATAGCAGTAAGGAAGCGGATTGGCTAGTTATTTATCACTCTTTATCTGTCTCCACTATCTCTTGTTAAGGCTTAATACAGGGACAGGGGCTCCAATAATAGCCAGTCTGAGAGCGGTGTAAAAGTAAAGTAAAGTAATCACTTTACTTGCTGCTTCAGGGACGCTACTAAGCATGCGCTGTCATCAGACCATACATGTGCAAATGGCCATTACCAGGGAATTACTTCCGGTAAATGTTGCGGAAAGTAACCTATTGGCTACAATGGTTAAGGCATTCTGGAGCTTGGTAAATATCACAAATAACAGCCTTCACAGAAACCTATGCGGGTTTTTTGTGCAATCCCAGATACCAGACCCTCCATCATGACCCCTTCCATCAGGTACAACATGCTCTGTTCCTGGGGGATGTACTTAATATACCAGATGTCGGGAACCTAGCGTATAGGATCCCGACAGCCGGTAAAAAAAATAAGAATTTACTTACCGATAATTCTATTTCTCGGAGTCCGTAGTGGATGCTGGGGTTCCTGAAAGGACCATGGGGAATACCGGCTCCGCAGGAGACAGGGCACAAAAGTAAAGCTTTTACAGGTCAGGTGGTGTGTACTGGCTCCTCCCCCTATGACCCTCCTCCAGACTCCAGTTAGGTACTGTGCCCGGACGAGCGTACACAATAAGGGAGGATTTTGAATCCCGGGTAAGACTCATACCAGCCACACCAATCACACCGTACAACTTGTGATCTAAACCCAGTTAACAGTATGATAACAGAGGAGCCTCTGAAAGATGGCTTCCTAAACAATAACCCGAATTAGTTAACAATAACTATGTACAAGTATTGCAGATAATCCGCACTTGGGATGGGCGCCCAGCATCCACTACGGACTCCGAGAAATAGAATTATCGGTAAGTAAATTCTTATTTTCTCTATCGTCCTAAGTGGATGCTGGGGTTCCTGAAAGGACCATGGGGATTATACCAAAGCTCCCAAACGGGCGGGAGAGTGCGGATGACTCTGCAGCACCGAATGAGAGAACTCCAGGTCCTCCTTTGCCAGGGTATCAAATTTGTAAAAATTTACAAACGTGTTCTCCCCTGACCACGTAGCTGCTCGGCAGAGTTGTAATGCCGAGACCCCTCGGGCAGCCGCCCAAGATGAGCCCACCTTCCTTGCGGAATGGGCCTTAACAGATTTAGGCTGTGGCAGGCCTGCCACAGAATGTACAAGTTGAATTTTGTTACAAATCCAACGAGCAATCGACTGCTTAGAAGCAGGTGCACCCAACTTGTTGGGTGCATACAGTATAAACAGCGAGTCAGATTTTCTGACTCCAGCCGTCCTTTAAATGTATATTTTTAAGGCTCTGACAACGTCCAACAACTTGGAGTCCTTCAAGTCGTCTGTAGCCGCAGGCACTACAATAGGCTGGTTCAGGTGAAACGCTGATACCACCTTAGGGAGAAAATGCGGACGCGTCCGCAGCTCTGCCCTATGTCGAATGGAAAATTAAATAAGGGCTTTTATAAAACAAAGCCGCCAGTTCAGATACTCTCCCGACCGAAGCCAGGGCCAGTAACATAGTCACTTTCCATGTGAGATATTTCAAATCCACATTCTTTAGTGGTTCAAACCAATTGGATTTGAGGAAATCTAAAACTACATTTAGATCCCACGGTGCCACCTTAGGCACCACAGGAGGCTGTATATGCAGTACTCCTTTGATAAAAATCTGGACCTCAGGGACTGAGGCCAATTCTTTTTGGAAGAATATTGATAGGGCCGAAATTTGAACCTTAATAGATCCCAATTTGAGACCCATAGACAATCCTGATTGCAGGAAATGTAGGAAAACGACCCAGTTGAAATTCCTCCATCGGAGCACTCCGCTGCTCGCACCACGCAACATATTTTCGCCAAATACGGCGATAATGCTTCGCGGTGACTTCCTTCCTTGCCTTTATCAAGGTAGGAATGACTTCTTCTGGAATGCCTTTTCCTTTTAGGATCTGGCATTCAAACGCCATGCCGTCAAACGCAGCCGCGGTAAGTCTTGAAAAAGACAAGGACCCTGCTGAAGCAGGTCCCTTCTCAGAAGTAGAGGCCACGGATCGTCCGTGACCATCTCTTGAAGTTCCGGGTACCAAGTCCTTCTTGGCCAATCCGGAGCCACTAGTCTTACTCCTCTTTGCCGTATAATCCTCAATACCTTTGGTATGAGAGGCAGAGGAGGAAACACATATACCGACTGGTACACCCAAGGTGTTACCAGCGCGTCCACAGCTATTGCCTGCGGATCTCTTGACCTGGCGCAATACCTGTCCAGTGTTTTGTTGAGGCGAGACGCCATCATGTCCACCATTGGTTTTACCCAACGGTTTAATAGCATGTGGAAAACTTCTGGATGAAGTCCCCACTCTCCCGGGTGAAGGTCGTGTCTGCTGAGGAAGTCTGCTTCCCAGTTGTCCACGCCCGGGATGAATACTGCTGACAGTGCTATCACGTGATTCTCCGCCCAGCGAAGGATCCTGGCAGCTTCTGCCATTGCCCTCCTGCTTCTTGTGCCGCCCTGTCTGTTTACATGGGCGACTGCCGTGATGTTGTCCGACTGGATCAACACCGGTCTTCCTTGAAGCAGAGGTTCCGCCTGGCTTAGAGCATTGTAGATTGCTCTTAGTTCCAGAATGCTTATGTGAAGAGACTTTTTCAGGCTCGACCACACTCCCTGGAAATTTCTTCCCTGTGTGACTGCTCCCCAGCCTCTCAGGCTGGCATCCGTGGTCACCAGGATCCAATCCTGCATGCCGAATCTGGGGCCCTCCAATAGATGAGCCTCCTGCAACCACCACAGAAGGGATACCCTTGTCCTCGGCGACAGGGTTATCCGCAGGTGCATCTGAAGATGCGACCCTGACCATTTGTCCAACAGATCCCTTTGCATGGAATCTGCCGAAAGGGATTGCTTCGTAAGAAGCTACCATTTTTTCCCAGGAGTCTTGTGCATTGATGTACAGACACCTTTCCTGGTTTTAGGAGGTTCCTGACCAGGTCAGATAACTCCTTGGCTTTTTCTTCGGGAAGAAAAACCTTTTTCTGAACTGTGTCCAGAATCATCCCCAGGAACAGCAGACGAGTTGTCGGCATTAATTGGGATTTTGGAATATTCAGAATCCATCCGTGCTGCTTTAGCACCTCTTGAGATAGTGCTAAACCCATCTCTAGCTGTTCTCTGGACCTTGCCCTTATTAGGAGATCGTCCAAGTATGGGATAATTAATACGCCTTTTCTTCGAAGAAGAAATATTATCTCGGCCATTACCTTTGTAAAGACCCGAGGTGCCGTGGACAAACCAAACGGCAGCGTCTGAAACTGATAGTGACAGTTTTGTACAACGAACCTGAGGTACCCCTGGTGTGAGGGGTAATTGGAACGTGGAGATACGCATCCTTGATGTCCAAGGATACCATAAAGTCCCCTTCTTCCAGGTTCGCTATCACTGCTCTGAGTGACTCCATCTTGAACTTGAACTTCTTTATGTACAGGTTCAAGGACTTCAGATTTAGAATAGGCCTTACCGAGCCATCCGGCTTCGGTACCACAAAAAGAGTGGAATAATACCCCTTCCCTTGTTGTAGAAGAGGTACCTTGACTATCACCTGCTGAGAATACAGCTTGTGAATGGCTTCCAAAACCGTCTCCCTTTCTGAGGGGGACGTTGGTAAAGCAGACTTCAGGAAACGGCGAGGTGGCTCTGTCTCTAATTTCAACCTGTACCCCTGAGATATTATCTGCAGGATCCAGGGATTTACCTGCGAGTGAGCCCACTGCGCGCTGTAATTCTTGAGACGACCGCCTACCGCCCCCGAGTCCGCTTGCGAAGCCCCAGCGTCATGCTGAGGCTTTTGTAGAAGCCGGGGAGGGCTTCTGTTCCTGGGAAGGAGCTGCCTGTTGCTGTCTCTTCCCTCGTCCTCTGCCTCGTGGCAGATATGAATAGCCCTTTGCTCTCTTATTTTTAAAGGAACGAAAGGGCTGCGGTTGAAAGGTCGGTGCCTTTTTCTGTTGGGGAGTGACTTGAGGTAGAAAGGTGGATTTCCCGGCCGTAGCCGTGGCCACCAAATCCGATAGACCGACCCCAAATAACTCCTCTACGCATCGCCTGTCCACTGTCGTGTCCATAAAGCTCTTCTGGCCGAAATGGACATAGCACTTACCCGTGATGCCAGTGTGCAGATATCTCTCTGTGCATCACGCATATAAAGAAATGCATCCTTTATTTGTTCTAACGACAGTAAAATATTGTCCCTGTCCAGGGTATCAATATTTTCGATCAGGGACTCTGACCAAACTACCCCAGCACTGCACATCCAGGCAGTCGCAATAGCTGGTCGTAGTATAACACCTGCATGTGTGTATATACCTTTTTGGATATTTTCCATCCTCCTATCTGATGGATCTTTAAGTGCGGCCGTCTCCGGAGAGGGTAACGCCACTTGTTTTGATAAGCGTGTTAGCGCTTTGTCCACCCTAGAAGGTGTTTCCCAGCGCTCCCTAACCTCTGGCGGGAAAGGGTATAAAGCCAATAACTTCTTTGAAATTAGCAGTTTTTTATCGGGGCACCCCACGCTTCATCACACACGTCATTTAATTCTTCTGATTCGGTAAAAACTACTGGTAGTTTTTTCACACCCCACATAATACCCTGTTTAGTGGTACCTGTAGTATCAGCTAAATGTAACATCTCCTTTATTGCCAAAATCATATAACGTGTGGCCCTACTGGAAAATACGGTAGATTCGTCACCTTCACCACCGGAATCAGTGCCTGTGTCTGGGTCTGTGTCGACCGACTGAGGCAAGGGGCGTTTTACAGCCCCTGACGGTGTTTGAGGCGCCTGGACAGGCACTAATTGAGTGTCCGGCCGCCTCATGTCGGCAAACGACTGCTTAAGCGAGTTGACGCTATCCCGTAATTCCACAAATAAAGGCATCCATTCTGGTGTCGACCCCCTAGGAGGTGACATCCTCATATTTGGCAATTGCTCCGCCTCCACACCAATAACGTCCTCATACATGTCGACACACACGTACCGACACACAGCAGACACACAGGGAATGCTCTATACGAAGACAGGACCCACTAGCCCTTTGGGGAGACAGAGGGAGAGTCTGCCAGCACACACCAAAAAACGCTATATATGACAGGGATAGCCTTATGATTAAGTGCTCCCTTATAGCTGCTTTTATATTAATATATTGCCATTTATTTTGCCCCCCCTCTCTGTTATACCCTGTTTCTGTAGTGCAGTGCAGGGGAGAGACCTGGGAGCCTTCCTGACCAGCGGAGCTGTGACAGAAAATGGCGCCGTGTGCTGAGGAGATAGGCCCCGCCCCTTTTTCGGCGGGCTCGTCTCCCGCTATTTAGTACATTTAGGCAGGGGTAAATATCTCCATATAGCCTCTGGGGCTAGATGTGAGGTATTTTTAGCCTTTTTAAAGGTTTTCATTTGCCTCCCAGGGCGCCCCCCCCCCAGCGCCCTGCACCCTCAGTGACTGCCGTGTGAAGTGTGCTGAGAGGAAAATGGCGCACAGCTGCAGTGCTGTGCGCTACCTTTAGAAGACTGCAGGAGTCTTCAGCCGCCGATTCTGGACCTCTTCTTGCTTCAGCATCTGTGAGGGGGCCGGCGGCGTGGCTCCGGTGACCATCCAGGCTGTACCTGTGATCGTCCCTCTGGAGCTTCATGTCCAGTAGCCAAGAAGCCAATCCATCCTGCACGCAGGTGAGTTCACTTCTTCTCCCCTCTGTCCCTCGTTGCAGTGATCCTGTTGCCAGCAGGAATCACTGTAAAATAAAAAACCTAAGCTAAACTCTCTAAGCAGCTCTTTAGGAGAGCCACCTAGAATTGCACCCTTCTCGGCCGGGCACAAAAATCTAACTGGAGTCTGGAGGAGGGTCATAGGGGGAGGAGCCAGTACACACCACCTGACCTGTAAAAGCTTTACTTTTGTGCCCTGTCTCCTGCGGAGCCGGTATTCCCCATGGTCCTTTCAGGAACCCCAGCATCCACTTAGGACGATAGAGAAATACTGGTGGTCGGAATACTGGCCACTCTCCGATATTCCCACTCAGGTGGTGGGTCCACACCACAACCCGAGGGAGAAAAGAACCCGTGGCAAGCAAAGCTCGCCACCTGGCCCGAAGCGTGGCGAGTACAGGAAGCCCGCGAGGGAACTCGCTGCTGGTATTATGGTTGGCAGTATGCAGCTGTCGGGATCCTGACAGCTGATATCCCATCAGCTGGGATACAGTCTCCATCCCCCGATCCTGGACTTCCAGCAATTGTTGTCACCTGTGTTGAACTAGTTCATAGGTTCTCAAACTTAAGGTGGGTACACACTATTAGATATATCTGCAGATCAATTGATCTGCAGATATATCTATGTACGGATCGGGCAGTGTGCTGTGCATACACACAGCCCGATCCGTCGGGGGACTGACGTCATGAACTGGGCGGGCGCGAGCGCGCGCCCGCCCAGTTCACCTGTCAATCACCGCCGGCCGCCGCAGCATGTGTACGGGCGGTCGGACGACCGCCCCGTACACACACAGCGACGGGCCAATATATTGTTAGATATATTGGCTGTCGGCTGTGCTGCGCGGCCGACGCGATACGTCTGTGAACGACGGAGTTCACAGACGTATCGCCCGTACACACTGGCCGACGGTCCCGTGATGTATCGGCCGTTCAAGAGAACGGCCGATACATCAACCAGTGTGTACGGGCCTTTAGTCCTCAGGACCCCAAACAGCTCATTTTTTCCAGGTCTCCTCACGGAATCACAAGTGAAATAAGTAGTTCCTCCCATGGATCTTTTAAAATGAGTCCGTGAGTAATGAATACACCCGTGCACATGCGGCTCCCAGCGTCTGTATCCTGGCCACCGGGATCCCGACCGCCAGGATCTCTTACTGATCCCGCTGGGTGACCTGGAAAATGTGAGCTGTTTGGGGTCCTGAGGACTGAATGAACTAGTCCATTAATAAGAAAGGTGTTTCAACACAGGTGACAGCAATCATCAAGTAAGAGTGAAGTCCAGGAGCAGCGCATTATGTACCCGATAGAAGGGGCCATGTTGGAGGGACTGAGATACATACTGTAAATTTGTGGCTATCCCACAACTTTAGGAAAATAGGTCCCATGTAATATCTGATGATTGGGAGTAGTGTTCTATATCTGCAGTCACATACGGTACATGTTAAAATTAAAAGATTCCGAGCTATTCCATTGCCATGTTCCCTTATTTCTGTCATCATTTGGCTGTCCTATTATACACCTCATAAAACAATGCTCAGACACTTCTCCCAGTCACAACACTGCCTGCATTCTCCTGTGGCCAGCAGCAAATGATCCACAACAACAAGCCCGGACAGCAGCAGTCTCTCTCCCACACAGGCCTCACAGCAGCATCGGGCGGGCAGAGTAGCCCCGGCCTCTGGCAGCGTCTGTGGTGACGTTAGAGTAGCGCTAGATCACTGCATATTGGGGCATACAGCCTGCAACACTTCTGCTGTTACTGCAATGTGGACGCAGAACACAACCTGTGTTCCTATACACAACACACCCACGAACACAGATTCTCCAGCAGCAGCATCCGGGTGTGCGTCCTCCTCTCTTACCTAAGGACAATGCCGCGATTCCCCAGTAAGCTGCAGGCTACTGGGAAGGTCTGCACGCCCCCCGGCCCCGGTCTAAAAGCATGCCATCGCCTCTCTTTCTGTCTGGGTTATAGTTTAACCTACAGCTCCCTGGAGAGCAGCCCAGAGGGAAGGAAGCCGCACAGCAGCCTCATTACCCTCCTCCCCGCCGTGCCATCTCTGAACAAGCAGCCCCTCTCCGGCTGCACCGCCTTATACAAGGCCGACCTTACCTGGGGGCTGTCTAATAAAGCCTCCTCCAGAAGCAGCTTGTCCACAGCCGGCATGTTGTTCTCTACAGGGTTGGTACTGAATAATTTAGCTGGATTCAATTAACACCCCTCCTCCTCCTCAGCAATACGTAGTGAGCAGGCGTTTGTGCTGTGGACGCTAGAGAGCAGCAGAGAGCAGCAACAACTAATGAGGCTCCTGTAAAATCCTTACATTACGCTATGGGCGGGATGTACTAAGCGCTGACTACACCACTGGTTCCCAAACTCGGTTCTCGGGACCCCATACAGCTCACTTTTTTCAGGTCACCCAGCAGGTGACTTGTGTACTCATTACTTACTGACACATTTTAAAGATCGACCGGAGAAGGCGGGGCCAGACTACCCATCTGGCATATGTCAGAAGGGCTGGTGGGCCAGTCCTGTCTTACAAAGAGTCAGGGAATCCGGCTCTCTGGTCTGGGTGCTCCCCTGCCCCGTCCATCCATGGGTTCTGCCCAGTGTAAAAAAATAAGAGCTAAAATAAAATATAGTGAAACAAAATATATATTTTTTTTGCTCTGTACAACAGTGTGCTATACTATTTTCTCTTACGTCCTAGAGGATGCTGGGGACTCCGTAAGGACCATGGGGTATAGACGGGCTCCGCAGGAGATAGGGCACCTAAAAAGAACTTTGACTATGGGTGTGCACTGGCTCCTCCCTCTATGCCCCTCCTCCAGACCTCAGTTAGATCTTGTGCCCAGAGGAGAATGGGTGCACTGCAGAGAGCTCTCCAGAGTTTTCTGTTGAAGAAGAATTTTGTTAGGTTTTTTATTTTCAGGGAGTCCTGTTGGCAACAGGCTCCCTGCATCGTGGGATCGAGGAGAGAGAAGCAGAGCTGGCTTGTCAAGTTGGGCACTGCTTCTAAGCAGTGACGTGCGGTGAGGTCACTGGTTGGGGAGGCACTGGCAGCTAACAAGCCCTCCCCCCCCCCGGAAAAAAAAAAAAAAAGTGTGGTCCCCCAACACATCAGTAAAACCAGCACTAGGCAGAACCAGCCAGGGGGAGTAATGCCATAGCAGGGGAGACACTCAGTGTGGTGTCCCCCTGCCATAACATTAATCTGCCCCCCCAGCCAGTCAGCTCGGGGTTGGAATTCCTCGGAAAGTGGGAACCCCAAAAAATAAAAATGGGGTCCCCCCTCCCGAGCAATAACCAGCACTGGGCTGATAGTCCAGTGCTATGCCCCGCACCCCTGGTGGCGGTGGGTGCGGGGTTCATTGTGTGTTAATATTGTTCTTTACAGGTGGCCTACAGGTCCCAGCAAGCCTGCCCCAGCATGCTGGCACTTGGAGAACCACAAGTGCCAGCATGCCCGGACATAAAGGGCCTGCTGGCACCTGTAGTCCACCTGCAAAGAATAGTAATATTGTTCTTTACAGGTAGCCTACAGGTCCCAGCAAGCCTGCCCCAGCATGCTGGCACTTAGAGAACCACAAGTGCCAGCATGCCCGGACATAAAGGGCCCGCTGGCACCTGTAGTCCACCTGTAAAGAAAATATTAAAAATAAAACACCACACAAAAATAAGCTTTATTAAACTGGGTCTTCACCTGGGGGCGGCGGCCTTTAAGCTCTTTTGCGTGGCCGCCGCCTTCCCAGGGCTTCCGGCGTCTTCACCTGGGGGGCGCCACCACCCCCAGGGCTTCCAGCGTCTTCACCTGGTGGGCGGCGGCTGCTAAGCTCTTTTGCATAGCCGCCGCCCAGCCAGGACTTCCGGCGTCTTCTTTCTTCAGGAGCTCTTCACTGCTCCTCCTCCGCCGTAGGACTGACTCTCCTCCGCCTCGCGCTGACTTATATAAGTCAGCCGGAGGGGGCGGGGCGATGACGTGGCGAGCCGTGATTGGCTCGCAGCGGCCATCTTGAATTTAAAAAATGACGCTGAGGCGCCATTTTTGAAACTGGAACCGCTCCGCTGCCAAACTCTGCAGATAAAGGTACATTTCCGCAGCCGCACCGCCGCCGCAACCCGCCACCCGCACCGCCCGCACCACCGCCGCATCCCGCCGCCCGCACCATCGCCGCATCCAGCCGCCCGCACCTCCTCCGCCAGCGTCGCCGACACAGTGATTGACAGCGGATCCAGTGACGGATCCGCTGGCCAATCACTGTGGCCTCACTGACAGGGACGTGCTTTCATAGGTTGAAAGCACGTCCCTGTAGGAAAGCGGCACCTCTAATGGTGCCGCTTTCCCATATATTTTCAATGGGCTTTTACAGCCCAAGGCTAGTCCCCGCCCGTGCCCGCCCCCCGCACCCCATACTTTCCCCAGTGACAACGGGAGGCACCACGATCGGTGCCTCCCAAACACATACAGAGGGGAGCAATCCTAAGAATAATATTAAGAAGATACATATGACACAGAATATGTGTCATATGCATCTTCTTTGTATTAACTTAATCATTAATGACAGGGGAGGCACTGCCTCCCCTGACTGCACGTCCCTGCTTCTAAGGCTACTGAACACCATTAGCTCCAGAGGGAGTCGGAACACAGGTCTCACCTGGGGTTTGTTCCGGTTGCCGCGCCGCCGTCCTCCTCACAGATGCCGAAGATAGAAGCCGGATAGAGAAGGCAGAAGACATCTTAGGCGGCAGAAGACATCAGATCTTCATGAGGTAAGGCCATTGCTCCCAGTCACACACACAGAGCAGCACTGAAGGGTGCAGGGCGCAGGGGGGGGGGCGCCCTGGGCAGCAATAAACCTCACATTTGGGCAAATACAGTTTGATTAGGCTGCGGAGGCAGTAAATCTATGATCCACCGCCATTTTTATTGAAAAATCACTGGGACCGAAGCCCGCCGTCGGGTGGGCGGGGCTAGATCCTCAGCACTAACCAGCGCCATTTTCTCCACAGAAGCTGCATGAGGAAAACGCTGGCTCCCTGGTCTCTCCCCTGCTGAACTTCACAGGCTGGAAAAAAGAGGAGGGGGGCACATTAGCGACGCAGTGTGTGGGAATTGGCATATTATATATAGAAAAACACTATCTGGACATATTTTTCCAGTGTTTTTAAGCGCTGGTGTGTGCTGGCATACTCTCTCTCTGTCTCTCCTTAGGGCCTGGTTGGGGTTTTGTCCCCTTAAAGGTTAATCCCTGTGTGTGTGGGGTGTCGGTACGTGTGTGTCGACATGTCTGAGGCGAAAGGCTTCTCCTAGGAGGAGGTGGAGCAAATGAGTGGTGTGTCCCCGTCGGTTGTGCCGACTCCAGATTGGATGGACATGTGGCATATGTTGAATGCAAGTGTGGCATCTTTACATAAAAGGCTCGATAAGGCTGAATTAGGGGGGACATCAGGGGGTCAATCCTCGGATTGGACCGACTCACAGGGCACGTCGGGGTCTCAAAAGCGTCCCTTAACACAAGACACTACTACCGACACGGATTCTGATTCCAGTGTCGACTATGACGAAGTAAAATTGCACCCTAGGGTGACTAAAACCATTCAGTGTATGATTGTGGCAATAAGGGACGTGTTGCATATTGTGGATGAACCCTCGGTCCCCGACACAAGGGTACATATGTTTAAGGAAAAGAAATAGATTATTAACTTTCCCACATCTCATGAATTAAATTGATTCTTTGGAAAAGCTTGGGAGACTCCGGATAAGAGACCGCAGATCCCCAAAAGAATTTATATGGCATACCCATTCCCTAAGCAGGACAGGGAGATTTGGGAATCACCCCCCACTGTGGACAAGGCCCTGACGCGCTTGTCCAAGAAAGTGGCGCTACCGTCTCCTGACACAGCAGCCCTTAAGGACCCTGCAGATCGCAGGCAAGAAACTACCTTAAAGTGTATTTATTCCCATACGGGTGCTGTGCTAAGACCGACAATTGCGTCGGCATGGGTGTGTAGCGCAATTGCAGCTTAGACAGATGAGCTGACAGATCAATTTGATAATATGGATAAGGATACTATATTCCTAACTCTAGCCCATATTAAAGACGCAGTCTTATTTATGAGGGATGCTCAAAGGGACATTGGATTGCTAGCTTCTAGGGCCAATGCCATGTCTGTCTCAGCGAGAAGATCCTTATGGACTCGCCAATGGACGGGTGATGCGGATTCCAAAAAACATATGGAAGTACTACCCTATAAGGGTGATGTATTGTGTGGGGATGGGCTGACGGAACTGGTTTCCACAGCTACAGCAGGTAAATCAAATTTTTTACCATATATTCCCCAACAGCAAAAGAAAGTAACACCCTATCAGATGCAGTCCTTTCGGTCGCACAAGTCCAAAAGAGGTCGGGATCCTCTTTCCTCGCCAGAGGTAAGGGCAGAGGCAAGAGAGCACCTGCTTCGGCAGGTGCCCAGGAACAAAAGTCCTCCCCGGCTGCTCCAAAACCCACAGCATGACGCTGGGGCTCCCCTGAGGGAGTCCGCACCGGTGGGGGCACGTCTTTGACTTTTCAGTCAGGCCTGGGTCAGTTCGGACCTGAATCCCTGGGTGTTGGAAATAGTTTCCCAGGGTTACAAATTGGAATTCGAGGAGGTGCCCCCGCGCCGATTTTTCAAATCGGCCCTACCAGCTTCCACATCGGAAAGGGATATAGTGTTAGCTGCAATTCAAACGCTGTGTACACAGCAAGTGATAATCAAGGTTCCCCTGCACCAGCAGGGAAGAGGTTACTACTCAACCCTATTTGTGGTCCCGAAACCGGACGGTTCGGTCAGACCTATTTTAATTCTGAAATCCCTAAACCTGTACATAAAGAGATTCAAATTCAAAATGGAATCTCTCAGGGCGATTATAGCCAACATGGAGGAGGGGGAGTTTATGGTGTCTCTGGACATAAAGGATGCGTACCTTCATGTCCCCATATATGCCCCCCATCAGGAATACCTGAGATTCGCTGTACAGGATTGTCATTACCAATTTCAGACGTTGCCGTTTGGACTCTCCACGGCCCCGAGGATTTTCACCAAGATAATGGCGGAAATGATGGTGGTCCTGCGCAAGCATGGAATCACAATTATCCCATACTTGGACGATCTCCTGATAAAAGCGAGATCAAGGGAGAAATTACTGAGCAGTGTGGCGCTCTCTCTGAGAGTGCTCCAGCAACACGGTTGGATTCTAAATCTACCGAAGTCACAGTTGATTCCGACAACTCGACTACCGTTCCTAGGTATGATACTGGATACGGAACAAATTAAGGTCTTCCTCCCAATAGAGAAAGCCCAAGACATCCAGAACATGGTCAGAGACCTGCTAAAACCGAAAAGGGTGTCAGTTCACCAATGCACTCGAGTTCTGGGGAAAATTGGGGCGGCCTACGAGGCCATTCCCTTCGGAAGGTTCCATGCAAGGACTTTTCAATGGGACCTTCTGGACAAGTGGTCCGGGTCCCATCTGCACTTACATCGGAAAATAACTCTGTCCCCAGGGACCAGAGTGTCCCTCCTGTGGTGGTTGCAAAGTGCTCACCTCCTGGAGGGTCGCAGGTTCGGAATTCAGGATTGGATCCTGGTTACCACGGACGCGAGCCTCCGAGGTTGGGGAGCGGTCACACAGGGAAAAAACTTTCAGGGTCTTTGGTCAGACCAGGAGTCTTGTCTACACATCAATGTGTTGGAACTCAGGGCCATTTACAACGGCCTTCGACAAGCGGAGGGTTTTCTTCGAAACCTACCGGTTCTGATTCAATCATCACAGCAGTGGCTCATGTGAACCGCCAAGGCGGGACAAGAAGCAGAGTCGCGATGGGGGAAGCCACAAGGATCCTTCGCTGGGCGGAAAATCATGTAAGCGCTCTGTCGGCTGTATTCATTCCGGGAGTGGACAACTGGGAAGCAGACTTCCTCAGCAGACACGATCTCCATCCAGGAGAGTGGGGACTTCATCAAGAAGTCTTTGCAGACGTAACACGTCTTTGGGGAACTCCTCATATAGACATGATGGCGTCACGCCTCAACAAAAAAACTTCGGAGGTATTGCGCCAGGTCTCGGGACCCTCAGGCAGTAGCAGTAGACACTCTGGTAACACCGTGGGTGTTCAAATCGGTCTACGTGTTTCCTCCTCTTCCTCTCATCACAAAGGTGTTGAGGATCATAAGACGAAGAAGAGTACAGACGATACTCGTTGTCCCAGACTGGCCTCGAAGGGCCTGGTACTCGGATCTACAAGAGATGCTCACAGGAGATCCCTGGCCTCTTCCTCTGAGGGAAGACCTGTTGCAGCAGGGGCCCTGTGTATTTCAAGACTTACCGCGGTTACGTTTGACGGCATGGCAATTGAACGCCGAATCCTAGCAAAAAAGGGGATTCCGGAAGAGGTCATCCCTACTTTAATAAAGGCTAGAAAGGAGGTGACGATAAAACATTATCACCGTATCTGGCGAAAGTATGTGTCTTGGTGTGAGACCAAGAATGCACCTACGGAAGATTTTCATCTGGGTCGTCTTCTCCACTTTCTACAGACAGGAGTGGATATGGGCCTGAAATTAGGCTCTGTTAAGGTACAGATTTCGGCCCTCTCGATTTTCTTTCAGAAGGAGTTGGCTTCTCTTCCAGAAGTCCAGACGTTTGTAAAGGGAGTGCTGCACATCCAGCCCCCTTTTGTGCCTCCAGTGGCACCATGGGACCTGAACGTGGTGTTGCAGTTCCTAAAATCACACTGGTTTGAACCGCTTAACAAGGTTGAGTTGAAATTTCTTACCTGGAAGGTGGTCATGTTGTTGGCCTTAGCATCAGCAAGGCGAGTGTCAGAATTGGCGGCTTTGTCACACAAGAGCCCCTACTTGATTTTTCATGTGGATCGAGCGGAATTGAGGACACGTCCGCAATTTTTGCCTAAAGTGGTTTCTTCGTTCCATATGAATCAACCTATTGTGGTGCCTGTGGCTACAAGTGACCTGGAGGATTCCAGATCCCTGGACGTAGTCAGGGCCTTAAAAATTTATGTAGACAGGACGGCCAGAATTAGGAAAACAGAGGCTCTGTTTGTCCTGTATGCGGCCAATAAGATTGGCGTTCCTGCTTCGAAGCAGACTATTGCTCGCTGGATCTGTAATACGATTCAGCAGGCTCACTCTACGGCTGGATTGCCGGTACCAAATTCGGTTAAGGCCCATTCCACTAGGAAGGTGGGCTCTTCTTGGGCGGCTGCCCAAGGCGTCTCGGCTTTACAACTTTGCCGAGCGGCGACTTGGTCGGGGTCAAACACTTTTGCTAAATTCTACAAGTTTGATACCCTGGCTGATGAGGACCTAGAGTTTGCTCAGTCGGTGCTGCAGAGTCATACGCACTCTCCCGCCCGATTGGATGCTTTGGTATAAACCCCATGGTCCTTACGGAGTCCCCAGCATCCTCTAGGACGTAAGAGAAAATAAGATTTTAAACCTACCGGTAAATCTATTTCTCCTAGTCCGTAGAGGATGCTGGGCGCCCGTCCCAGTGCGGAAACTCTGCAAGACTTGTATATAGTTGTTGCTTACATAAGGGTTATGTTACAATTGACATCGGTCTTGGACCGTTACTGTTGTCTGTTCATACTGTTAACTGGTTATGTATGTTCCAGGTTACATGGTATGATTGGTGTGGGCTGGTATGAATCTTGCCCTTGGATTGCTAAATCCTGCCTTGTATTGTCCATCTCCTCTGGGCACAGTTCTCTAACTGAGGTCTGGAGGAGAGGCATAGAGGGAGGAGCCAGTGCACACCCATAGTCAAAGTTCTTTTTAGGTGCCCTATCTCCTGCGGAGCCCGTCTATACCCCATGGTCCTTACGGAGTCCCCAGCATCCTCTACGGACTAGGAGAAATAGATTTACCGGTAGGTTTAAAATCTTATTATTTTTCATATAAATACTGTGGCACTGCCAGTCAGACCACAATGTAATATTCATACCAGTAGTGTGACGCTGCAGGTCAGATCACAGTGTAATATAATTATACTAGTATTGTGATGCTGCAGGTCGTACCCCAATTTCCTCCACATATTGTGACATTGTAGGTGGTACCGCAGTGTTATATTCATAGATGTATTGGGGGTAATTCAGGTGCAGATGCAAAGCGGCGGTTGTACACATATAGGGGGTCATTCCGAGTTGTTTGTTCGTTATATTTTTCTCGCAACGGAGCGATTAGTCGCTAATGCGCATGCGCAATGTCCGCAGTGCGACTGCGCCAAGTAAATCTGCTATGCAGTTAGGTATTTTACTCACGGCATTACGAGGTATTTTCTTCGTTTTGGTGATCGGAATGTGATTGACAGGAAGTGGGTGTTTCTGGGCGGAAACTGGCCGTTTTATGGGTGTGTGCGAAAAAACGCTACAGTTTCTGGGAAAAACGCGGGAGTGGCTGGAGAAACGGAGGAGTGTCTGGCCGAACGCTGGAAGTGTTTGTGACATCAAACCAGGAACGAAACTGACTGAACTGATCGCAGTTGCTGAGTAAGTGTGGAGCTACTCAGAAACTGCTAAGAAGTGTCTATTCGCAATTTTGCTAATCTTTCGTTCGCAATTTTGATAAGCTAAGATTCACTCCCAGTAGGCGGCGGCTTAGCGTGTGCAAAGCTGCTAAAAGCAGCTTGCGAGCGAACAACTCGGAATGAGGGCCATAATCAATGCTTTTGCACATACGTTAAAACCGCAGTGTGCACACACAGCAAGTGATTTGCAAAAGCGGTCTCAGCAAAATGTTAGTTGTAAAGTAAGTGACAGGAAGTCAGTGTTTGGGGGTGGTAACGGGGAGTGGTCATGCGAACACAGGCATGTAGTGACCGTTCGGACGGTGTTTTATGGGCATGCATATACAGTATTAGCAGCTGCGATCACACTTGCTACTGTAGAGGCCTGTACTTCCTGGAAGAGCAGCTCAGCCTGCATGTCTTCAGTGGTACTCAGGCTGTGCATGGTAATTCAATGTGCGACAATGTTACCGATGTTTCTGCAATAAGGCGGCACCGTACGCAAAGATGCAATCGCAGTGGGCGTCCCTTTGCATGGCTTACCTTCAGCCCATGTTAGCATATAATCGCAATTGCATGCGGCAAATCATTGCAACAGGAGTAGGAAGAACAACTGCACCTTAATGACCCCCATTGTGACACTGTAGGTGGTACCCCAATTTCATACACGTTTTTTGACTGTCGGGTGGTACAGCAGTGTAAAATTCATACACGTGTTGTGACACTGTAGCTGGAACAGCAGTGTAATATTCATACACATATTTTGACACTGTAGGTCGTACCCCAGTGCATTCACATAAGTGGTGTGAGTCCGCAGTGTCATTTGTGAACATAGTTTTGGGTTCTTTTTACATTTTTGTAGACATTTTGGTGTGTGCTGTACCCCATGTTAGGTCAGTAACAGTGGTGGTCATTCCGAGTTGATCGCACGTAGCACGTTTTTGCTGCTCGTGCGATCAACTTGATGCCGCCTATGGGGTAGTGTATTTTAGCATAGCAGGGCTGCAATCGCTTGTGCAGCCCTGCTATGAAATAAAAATTTCCTGCAAAACAAGAACAGGGTCAGACCTACTTACCCAGTGCGACGGATCCAGCTACAAAGGTCCCGGGATTGACGTCAGACATCCGCCCTCCAAACACCTGGACACGCCTGCATTTGGATCTCCACCACCGGAAAACGGTGATAAGACGCCCCAGAACACCTCCTCCCTGTCAATCTTCTTGCGATCGCGCCAGCGATCACTTTCTTCTTTGTTCTGGCCGCTGCCCGGCGATGGCTGCGCAATGCGGCCGCCGCGCATGTGCTTTTCCGACCCATTTACACTCTAGCTTATGATAGCCGGCATAAGCAGAGAAAATAAGAATTTACTTACCGATAATTCTATTTCTCGTAGTCCGTAGTGGATGCTGGGGACTCCGTAAGGACCATGGGGAATAGCGGCTCCGCAGGAGACTGGGCACAAAAGGAAAAACTTTAGGACTACCTGGTGTGCACTAGCTCCTCCCCCTATGACCCTCCTCCAAGCCTCAGTTAGGATACTGTGCCCGGACGAGCGTACACAATAAGGAAGGATTTTGAATCCCGGGTAAGACTCATACCAGCCACACCAATCACACCATATAACTTGTGATCTAAACCCAGTTAACAGCATGATAACAGAGGAGCCTCTAGAAAAGATGGCTCACTACAGCAATAACCCGATTTTTTGGTAACAATAACTTTGTACCAGTATTGCAGACAATCCGCACTTGGGATGGGCGCCCAGCATCCACTACGGACTACGAGAAATAGAATTATCGGTAAGTAAATTCTTATTTTCTCTGACGTCCTAGTGGATGCTGGGGACTCCGTAAGGACCATGGGGATTATACCAAAGCTCCCAAACGGGCGGGAGAGTGCGGATGACTCTGCAGCACCAACTGAGAGAACTCCAGGTCCTCCTCAGCCAGGGTATCAAATTTGTAGAATTTTACAAACGTATTTGCTCCTGACCAAGTAGCTGCTCGGCAAAGTTGTAAAGCCGAGACCCCTCGGGCAGCCGCCCAAGATGAGCCCACCTCCCTTGTGGAGTGGGCATTTACAGATTTTTGGCTGTGGCAGGCCTGCCACAGAATGTGCAAGCTGAATTGTACTACAAATCCAACGAGCAATAGTCTGCTTAGAAGCAGGAGCACCCAGCTTGTTGGGTGCATACAGGATAAACAGCGAGTCAGATTTTCTGACTCCAGCCGTCCTGGAAACATATATTTTCAGGGCCCTGACAACGTCTAGCAACTTGGAGTCCTCCAAGTCCCTAGTAGCCGCAGGCACCACCATAGGTTGGTTCAGGTGAAACGCTGAAACCACCTTAGGGAGAAACTGAGGACGAGTCCTCAATTCCGCCCTGTCCGAATGGAAAATCAGATAAAGGCTTTTACAGGATAAAGCCGCCAATTCTGACACGCGCCTGGCCCAGGCCAGGGCCAACAGCATGACCACCTTCCATGTGAGATATTTTAACTCCACAGATTTAAGTGGTTCAAACCAATGTGACTTTTGGAACCCAAAAACTACATTGAGATCCCAAGGTGCCACTGGAGGCACAAAAGGAGGCTGTATATACAGTACCCCTTTTACAAACGTCTGAACTTCAGGGACTGAAGCTAGTTCTTTTTGGAAGAAAATTGACAGGGCCGAAATTTGAACCTTAATGGACCCCAATTTCAGGCCCATAGACACTCCTGTTTGCAGGAAATGTAGGAATCGACCCAGTTGAAATTCCTCCGTCGGCCTTACTGGCCTCGCACCACGCAACATATTTTCGCCAAAAACGGTGATAATGGTTTGCAGTTACTTCTTTCCTGGCTTTTATCAGCGTAGGAATGACTTCCTCCGGAATGCCCTTTTCCTTTAGGATCCGGAATTCAACCGCCATGCCGTCAAACGCAGCCGCGGTAAGTCTTGGAACAGACAGGGCCCCTGCTGTAGCAGATCCTGTCTGAGCGGTAGAGGCCATGGGTCCTCTGATATCATTTCTTGAAGTTCTGGGTACCAAGCTCTTCTTGGCCCATTCGGAACCACGAGTATCGTTTTTACTCCTCGTTTTCCTATTATTCTCAGTACCTTTGGTATGAGAGGCAGAGGAGGGAATACATAAACCGACTGGTACACCCACGGTGTCACTAGAGCGTCCACAGCTATTGCCTGAGGGTCCCTTGACCTAGCGCAATATCTAGTTTTTTGTTTAGGCGGGACGCCATCATGTCCACCTGTGGCCTTTCCCAACAGTTTACCAACAGTTGGAAGACTTCTGGATGAAGTCCCCACTCTCCCGGGTGTAGGTCGTGTCTGCTGAGGAAGTCTGCTTCCCAGTTGTCCACTCCCGGAATGAACACTGCTGACAGTGCTAAGACGTGATTTTCCGCCCATCGGAGAATCCTTGTGGCTTCTGCCATCGCCATCCTGCTTCTTGTGCCGCCCAGTCGGTTAACATGGGCGACTGCCGTGATGTTGTCTGATTGGATCAGTACCGGCTGGTTTTGAAGCAGAGGCCTTGCCAGACTTAGGGCATTGTAAATGGCCCTCAGTTCCAGAATATTTATGTGTAGGGACGACTCCTGACTTGACCAAAGTCCTTGGAAATTTCTTCCCTGCGTGACTGCCCCCCAGCCTCGAAGGCTGGCATCCGTGGTTACCAGGACCCAGTCCTGTATGCCGAATCTGCGGCCCTCTTGAAGATGAGCACTCTGCAGCCACCACAGTAGAGATACCCTGGTCCTTGGAGACAGGGTTATCAGCCGATGCATCTGAAGATGCGATCCCGACCACTTGTCCAAGAGGTCCCACTGAAAGGTTCTTGCATGGAACCTGCCGAATGGAATTTTGCTTCGTAAGAAGCTACCATTTTTCCCAGGACTCGTGTGCAGTGATGCACCGATACCTGTTTTGGTTTCAGGAGGTCTCTGACTAGAGGTGACAGCTCCTTGGCTTTCTCCTGCGGGAAAAACACTTTTTTCTGTTCTGTGTCCAGAACCATCCCCAGGAACAGTAGGCGTGTGGTAGGAACCAGCTGTGACTTTGGAATGTATAGAATCCATCCGTGCTGTTGTAGCACTTCCCGAGATAGTGCTACTCCGACCAACAACTGCTCCTTGGACCTCGCCTTTATAAGGAGATCGTCCAAGTACGGGATAATTAAAACTCCCTTTTTTCGAAGGAGTATCATCATTTCTGCCATTACCTTGGTAAAGACCCTCGGTGCCGTGGACAGTCCAAACGGCAGTGTTTGGAATTGGTAATGGCAATCCTGTACCACAAATCTGAGGTACTCCTGGTGAGGATGGTAAATGGGGACATGTAGGTAAGCATCCTTGATGTCCAGGGATACCATGTAATCCCCCTCCTCCAGGCTTGCAATAACCGCCCTGAGCGATTCCATCTTGAACTTGAATTTTTTATGTATGTGTTCAAGGATTTCAAATTTAAAATGGGTCTCACCGAACCGTCCGGTTTCGGTACCACAAACAGTGTGGAATAGTAACCCCGTCCTTGTTGAAGTAGGGGCACCTTGACTATCACCTGCTGGGAATACAGCTTGTGAATTGCCTCTAGCACAGCCTCCCTGCCTGAGGGAGTTGTCGGCAAGGCAGATTTGAGGAAACGGCGGGGGGGAGACGCCTCGAATTCCAGCTTGTACCCCTGAGATACTACTTGAAGGGTCCAGGGATCCACCTGTGAGCGAGCCCACTGATCGCTGAAATTTTTTAGGCGGCCCCCCACCGTAACTGGCTACGCCTGTGGAGCCCCCGCGTCATGCGGTGGACTCAGAGGAAGCGGGGGAAGAATTTTGATTCTGGGAACTGGCTGACTGGTGCAGCTTTTTCCCTCTTCCCTCGTCTCTGTGCAGAAAGGAAGCGCCTTTGACCCGCTTGCTTTTCTGAAGCCAAAAGGACTGTACCTGATAATACAGTGCTTTCTTAGGCTGTGAGGAAACCTGAGGTAAAAATTTTTCTTCCCAGCTGTTGCTGTGGATACGAGGTCCCAGAGACCATCCCCAAACAATTCCTTACCCTTATAAGGCTCTATGTGCCCTTTAAAGTCAGCATCACCTGTCCAGTGTCGGGTCTCTAATACCCTCCTGACAGAATGGACATTGCATTAATTCTGGATGCCAGCCGGCAAAATATCCCTTTGTGCATCCCTCATATATAAGACGACGTCTTATGTTCGCAAAATAGTATCCCTGTTTGACAGGGTTACAGACCACGCTGCAGCAGCACTATCTGCAGGTCTCAGTCTAGTACCTGAGTGTGTAAATACAGACTTCAGGATAGCCTCCTGCTTTTTATCAGCAGGTACCTTCAAAGTGGCCGTATCCGTATGTCCGGGCATGCTGGCACTTGTGGTTCTCCAAGTGCCAGCATGCTGGGGCAGGCTTGCTGGGATCTGTAGGCCACCTGTAAAGAACAGAACATACAATGAACCCCGCACCCACCGCCACCAGGGGTGCGGGGCATAGCACTGGGCTATCAGCCCAGTGCTGGTTGTTGCTCGGGAGGGGGGACCCCATTTAGATTTTTTGGGGGCCCCACTTTCCGAGGAATTCCAGCCCTGGGCTGACTGGTTTGGGGGGTGTTTAATGGCATGGCAGGGGGACCCCACACTGAGTGTCTCCCCTGCTATGGCATTATCCCCCCTGGCTGGTTCTGCCTGGTGCTGGTTTTAGTGGTGTAGGGGGACTGCACTTTTTTTTTTTTTTTTTTTTGGGGGGGGGGGGGGTGTTTAGCTGCAGTGCCTCCCCAGGCCCTGACCTCACCGCACGTCACTGGATTATACTGGCTTTACCCTAGAATACATGCATACCTCCCAACATGACCCTCTCCAGGAGGGACACAATGCTCTGCTTCTAGGCTTTTCTCTTAATTTATGATTGCCGGGACCTGTGTTGAACAGGTTAATGGATAAGAAAGGTGTTTCACCACAGGTGATGGCAATCATACATGAAGAGGGAAGCACAGGAACAGAGCATTCTGTCCCTCCTGGAGAAGATCATGTTGGGAGGTAAGTACGATAATGCCCCAAATACACAGACGTTGGTCCCGTGCAGCTGTGGGTACCACCGGTGGTGCCTTGTTCTACTCGTAGTCGCAGCAGTGCTGCTGCTGTCTACTTCTAAGTTCCCGCCTGTGAAGTTGAACCAATAGTAATGCGGTAGAGATGGGAGTTCTGTCCGCGATTGGACGCTGGTTGTACCTGTATTCTGTGTGTTCCGCCCCCCTTCGTTGCTCCCCGCCCCGCTCTTTAGTCCACATTCTGCGCTCCTCCCCACTTCACTACCCGTGGCAGCGTCGCAGCGGATCCGGACTGTGCGGCACTGTCAGTGAGCGCTACCGTCTGATGGTCCTGACACCGCGCCGCCTCCTCCGGTCAGCATGGGCTGCAACCACTCGTCCTTAGCTGGAGGTAAGGCAGCTGTCAGCGCGTCATGTTACCGCTGTGTGTGTCCCGGTGCGGTGCCTGTGGTGTGTACTGTGCCTCACCCCTATATGCCGGTGTTGGCCGGGGCTGGCAGCGGGAGGCAGCTTGTGCTCCGTACTACAGCAGCAACTCCGTAACAATGCTGCTGTGCTCGGGGTGGGAGCAGTGTTCCAGCCCGGGAGGGGGGTAGATGCGTTAAGTGGCTGTATAGTAAGTGTTACTTCTTGTTACTCTGCTGCTGTAGTTGCGGCCAGTCCCTGCGCTGGCTGTGTATCGTCTGCTGCTGCCTCGTACTCTGTACTTCTATTGCTGTGTAACGTGCTGCGACCACCTGCATATAGCTGCTGCAGCGTATCACTATTCACCTGCAGAAGCCTCGCAGGCATGTATGTACTATGATGTAGATGTGTGTGTGTTATTATGGGCAGATGTATTATAAGTATATGCAATGTTAACTTGGTGATCTATCCTTATTTTCTCTTGCATCCTAGTGGTTACTGGGAAACTACTTTAGTACCATGGGGTATAGATCAGGTCCACTGGAGCCTGGCACTTTAAACATTTTTTAGTATGTGTGTGTGTGTGTGTGTGTGTGTATATGTATATGTATATATATATATATGTATATGTATGTATATATATATATATATGTGTGTATATATATATATATATATATATATATATATATATATATATATATATATATATATATATATATATATCACACAATGCACGGAGAGCACTCCAAATAAAGTGATTACCAGTCCCGGTGCCAGCGTTAGGTATTTCTTGCTGAAATCCAATATATACGCCAAGGTAATCCGCAGCACTCGGTAATAAATGAAGAGAGATATGGCAGAATAACTGATATGGCACACTGAAGACGATATAATAAATATCGAAACGTTGCAGTTATTCTGCCATATCTCTCCATTTATTACCGAGTGCTGCGGATTACCTTGATTACAATTACGAACCATTAACCCTCAGGAGGTTGGTTCGGTCCCCCCTCTAAGTCCCACGAAGCAAGTAGCCTGGTTGCCAACCAGGGCTACCTGAAAATAACTAACTAAAATAAAAAAAATAAAAAGGAAACTCTCTGGAGCTCCAGAGGGGAGGAGCCAACACACACACACTAAATAAATAAATAAATAAATAAATATATATATATATATATATATATATTTAGTGTGTGTGTGTTGGCTCCTCCCCTCTGGAGCTCCAGAGAGTTTCCTTTTTATTTTTTTTATTTTAGTTAGTTATTTTCAGGTAGCCCTGGTTGGCAACCAGGCTACTTGCTTCGTGGGACTTAGAGGGGGGACCGAACCAACCTCCTGAGGGTTAATGGTTCGTAATTGTAATCCCAGCTGACAGGGCACTGAGGTGCTGATCACAAATTGTTGGTATATGTGCCCACGCTGGCCGCCACCCTCTAACAGATGCCGAAGATCAAGGTGTGGTGAGTGTTACTCTGGTGTCCCGGTTAGTGGGTCCCCGGTGCAGTTTTGGTGGCATGTTGCGTGGCGGTCATGGGCCCTGAGCTGCGTTGCCCGCCGCGGACATTACTGGCTCTCCTCAGCAGTGCTCACTTTCGGACAAGGCTTTGTGTGTACTGTTATGGTTTTACTGTGTATTAACATGGGCAGTATAAAAAAACCAACTACATGGACTGTGTGCCATTGCAAGGGGCGGAGCGGGACCAGAGGCAGGAAGGCGCCATTTTCCTGCTGCTGCGGATCATCAAGGTTGTATGCACGCAGCTCCTCCGGGGACCCACACTGTTACAGATTTCTGTCCTGGTACCAGGGGGTCATAGCAGGGGGGGAGAGAGCTCTCCAGCGGCACGCTGCTGCACTTATACAGGTTGTACACTTACATTCACACATTGGTCTGCTGTGTTTGTGTGCTGGTCTCTGTTTCCTCAGTGTCACTCCAGGGGCTCTCTAGGGTCTGTGGTGGGGTTTTCAGTGAACTGCGCTGTATTTTTAGTTGTGTAAATATGTCTGTGAACATGGTTATGTGTGCTGCTTGTAACTACCCCTTCATTAGTGGGGTCCCTCATGTTTGAACAATGCTCCTTATCTTCACAGGGACACAGTTCACAGGCACCTGACTGGTTAGATCATTTTAAAAGCATGATTCAGAATTTAAATTCAGAATTAGCTGCAGCTAAAAAGGATAGACAGGTGTTCAAACAGTCTATTGAGTGTATGGCTAAAGCAGCAGATACCAGAAAGGGTTCTCAGCCCCCTCTGTTGGTTTCACATAAGTGCTCACTGCCACAGGTGCTCCAGTCTGATTCTGATTAGCATGATGATGATGATGATATGGATGAGGACAGCTCTCTGTTCCCAGGGGTGGAGGCCCTAATTTTTGCTGTAAGAGAGGTTCTTCACATACTGTATCAGGAGGCAGCACCAGATGAGGAGTTGTACTTTAATGTTAGACCTAAGACTTCAGCAACTTTTCCTGTGTCTCTAAAAAGTTAAACTCCCTGGCCAGGGAGGCGTGGTTAAACCCTGATAAGAAATTAAAAATTTCTCTGACGTCCTAGTGGATGCTGGGAACTCCGTAAGGGCCATGGGGAATAGACGGCTCCGCAGGAGACTGGGCACATCTAAAGAAAGATTTAGGACTATCTGGTGTGCACTGGCTCCTCCCCCTATGACCCTCCTCCAAGCCTCAGTTAGATTTCTGTGCCCGGCTGAGCTGGATGCACACTAGTGGCTCTCCTGAGCTCCTAGAAAGAAAGTATAATTTAGGTTTTTTATTTTACAGTGAGACCTGCTGGCAACAGGCTCACTGCAGCGAGGGACTAAGGGGAGAAGAAGCGAACCTACCTAAGTGGTGGTAGCTTGGGCTTCTTAGGCTACTGGACACCATTAGCTCCAGAGGGATCGCACACAGGACCCGACCTCGTCGTCCGTTCCCGGAGCCGCGCCGCCGTCCCCCTTACAGAGCCAGAAGCAAGAAGGTCCGGAAAATCGGCGGCTGAAGACTTCTGTCTTCTCCAAGGTAGCGCACAGCACTGCAGCTGTGCGCCATTGCTCCTCATGCACACCACACACTTCGGTCACTGATGGGTGCAGGGCGCCTGGGGGGGGCGCCCTGAGCAGCAATAAATAACACCTTGGCTGGCAAACTGACACCATATATAGCCCCAGAGGCTATATAGGTGTATATTAACCCCTGCCAGAAATATTAAAATAGCGGGAGAAAGCCCGCCGAAAAAGGGGCAGAGCCATCTCCCTCAGCACACTGGCGCCATTTTCCCTCACAGCTTCGCTGGAACGATCGCTCCCTGGCTCTCCCCTGCAGTCCTGCACTACAGAAAGGGTAAAAAAAGAGAGGGGGGGGGCACAAATTTAGGCGCAGTATAATATATATATGCAGCTATATGGGGAAAACACTCTTTATAGGTGATATCCCTGTTGTATATAGCGCTCTGGTGTGTGCTGGCATACTCTCCCTCTGTCTCCCCAAAGGGCTTTGTGGGGTCCTGTCCTCTGTCAGAGCATTCCCTGTGTGTGTGCTGTGTGTCGGTACCGCTGTGTCGACATGTATGATGAGGAAAATGATGTGGAGGCAGAGCAAATGCCTGTAAATGTGTTGTCACCCCCTGAGGGGTCGACACCTGTGTGGATGGACTTATGGAAGGAATTACGTGACAGTGTCAGCTCCTTACATAAAAGGTTTGACGACATAGGACAGCCGGCTACTCAGCTTGTGACTGTTCCAGCGTCTCAAATGTCATCAAAACGCCCGCTACCTCAGATGACAGACACAGATGTCGACACTGATACCGACTCCAGTGTCGACGACGATGAGACTAGTGTACCCTCCAATATGTCCACCCGTTACATGATTGAGGCAATGAAAAAATGTATTACACATTTCTGATAGTACCCCAGGTACCACAAAAAAGGGTATTATGTTCGGTGAGAAACTACCAGTAGTTTTTCCTGCATCTGAGGAATTAAATGAGGTGTGTGAGGAAGCCTGGACTTCCCCCGATAAGAAATTGATGTTTTCTAAACGGTTATTGGCAGCGTACCCTTTCCCGCCAGAGGATAGGTCACGTTGGGAAATCATCCCCTAGGGTAGATAAAGCGCTTACACGTTTATCAAAACAGGTGGCACTACCGTCTCCGGATACGGCCGCCCTAAAGGATCCTGCTGATAGAAGGCAGGAAGCTACCCTAAAAGCTATATATACACACACGGGCATTATATTGCGACCAGCGATTGCATCAGCATGGATGTTGATAAAGCTAAATATTTATCTTACTTAAAACCCTTTAAGAGGTCAAAGAACACAGTACGCTATTGGCGTATGGAATACCGTAAGGGTACGCACGTTGCGTAACAATCGCTTAGCCGTAGTCGAGACGCTCAAGCGTCGCGTTCGCTCACGGCCAAGAGATCACAGGCAGGCACGCTATAGGCTGCCGACTACCGTAATGATTTGCTATTAGCGTAGCGGACGCTCGGGACCACGAGGAGATCACAAGCGGCGCTGACGCTCACAGTGTAAAACCTTTATAACTATACCATAAAACAATGTATTATGCAGTAAACCTTGGTGTAGTGATAGGGTGTAAATGTAACACAGTGTAACCTTATTAACTTAAAAGCTGTACGAGCGTCTCCGACGCTCAGAGAATACTTAGAAATATAAGTAATACACAGATACCGATCTTAGGTTCTAACACCTTATATGAACGTTCTATTTGCAAAAGAATAATACAATACAAGTCATACACTACCAATATAACATAGACTAACTAACCAGATAACTACACTTAAAATACAATAACAGTACAATAACAATTTAAGAGGAAAAGAGAGAGAGAAAAGGGGAGAAGAGAGAGAGAGAGAGAGAGAGAAATATGGCTCACAATAACAATAAAGACAATATGATTGCGGAGAAACTTACGCTCAAGGGAAACAATCGCATGCGCCTCTGGATATCCAGCTCCCGATTATCAGCAATGAGAACCGTTGAAGAGAATAGAGAGCTGGCCCAGAGTGGCTTGTCCTTTTATACCCTACACATAATACAGTACAATGGTCCCTATATTCTTATTGTTCATTGGACACAGGAATTCGTCTTCGCATTATAACAAAAGGTCATAGGTTGATTCATACAGGTGGGCTGTGACTATTTCCAACTGCTCAGGTGGGTGGGAAACTAGGTTTCCCGCCGCATGGATAATAAAGTGCAAATAATAGTAAATGTCCATAAACTTCTTATGTCCATAACTATTCGCACGAGCGATTAATCTGCTTCAAACCAACACCGGAATATTGCTAATTAAATACTCTTCCGATGGATACTAAACACCACTGTATAACCCCTGTCTGACCCTTCGTATCAAACAAAGAGGGTTCTCTTTGTCTATGAACATGCTACCTTAACTAAACTTTCAGATTCTATCAAAGGGACCATAATCTACAAAATACATTATACAGTTAAAATATGTTATGAACGAGTCGCCCGCTAGACGCACATAAACTTTACCGTAAATGCGCACACCGTGCGCCTGCGGGTGCCCGCAACGGCGAGTATGCGCACGCACGGCAGGGCTCATGAACGTGCAACAGGCACTCGCATGAGGTGCAAATATGGCAGTGTGTAGCGTGATATTTTTCTGACTTTGACAGTCCACCCTTTGGCAGTCACCAATAACTGCCACTTCCTAAAACATTTCAAAAAGAGAAAAATATGTCATGTGTAAATACATTTCCATGGTTGGGTAGGGGAGGAGAGAAGAAGGTGTGAGAAGGGTATGACCTAGTGAGATAGCAGAAGCATGTGTGTATGAATCCATGTTTGGGGGGTCATGTATCATCGTGTTGTAAATCAAGCTTCGAGGTATTGCGAAGTATACATTTGAATTCCTTCTTATCCCGTGGTACGGGTCTGTGGATGGGCTGTCAAACTTTACCGAGCTCGTTTCGGCTTTTAGTTGCAACAAAATGGGGGAGCACATTTTAGTTGATGATACATGAATGGGGGAATATGTGAATGCTGATATTTGTGCCTGTATTCCCTATCGACTATGTGTGTCATTACCTGAAGGTTGTAGATATGAAGATAAGAAACAATTATGGTAAATGCAGTGGTATTCTATGTGAGGTTAATATGCATTTGTTGGTTTAAGTCTTGTCTGAAGTCTCCTTTGGGCTTTTGCTATTAACGGTATGCAAAAAGCCTTGTCAATGTCCATAGACTTACAAAAAAAAAAGTTGGGCTAGCGTAAATTTAAAATTTCTAGGGAAACTGGGGGTCTGTGGCATAGTCCATCTGTTGTTTGTGTACAAGGTTGTCAAACTTCTTCTTTAATCCATCTGTTGTCTGTATATAAGGTCATCAAATTCCTCTTCCAAGCGGGTCTTTTTATCTTGGAGAAAAGGAGAAACAGGTGAAAGAAACGGACCGTAGAATCACATTTTCATCACATCATTGTCTCTATCGTTGGGTCATAAATCACATCCATTGGAATTATAATGTCCTCACTCCTTAGACTCATCACTTTAGTACTCCGTTTACACTTCGTTAAAGCCTGAACGCATCTAAATATCAAGCCAATCGATATGACAACACCCAAGATACATAGAAGAAACTTCCCTACATCCATTATAACTCCTTGAGCCCATTCTCCTAAACCAGAGAACCAATTTCGCGGGTTCAACCATGACACCCAACTGGTCAGCTCATTACCCACAGCAGCAAGGGTGAGATTGTGTCTCCTGCGGAATTCCCACTTTAATTGGAGAATGTCGTCCATCTTTTGGTCTATGACCTCGACCGGGTCCTCGGTGCTATTCGTAATATAAGTGCAGCATTTCACGCCGTACTGCGTTGCCAGTGTGACACAATATCCGCCTGTCACTGCCGTGAGATAATTAAGAACCATCCTATGCTGAACCAGTTCTGTTTTATAAGCTTGGAGCTCCCTTCCAGTATACCTAAAAGTGTCGTCATACATTTCTGTGATATTGTCTAATAAATTTGCAAGCGCAGATATATATCTATAGTTCAACACTCCTCTGGCGGTGCGAGTGAAATCTAATGCGAGTAGAACCTGAATCCCGGTGGATTCATGGATCATGTCAAAGGCCGAATGCTCTGTTCTTTCTGTCAGTTGCCTTTTAACTACGTGCTCGTAATGAGTGTGAGTATAAGGAGCTTGGGCACCACGGTGTATATCTTTCATTTTGGTATGTGATACAGTCATTACCTCAGGCAGTACTTTTCCAATATAACACAATCCTTCAGAGTTTGGGGCAAGCCACTTATACGCCTTCCTCCCGCATATGAAATATGCATCATCGGGGAGAACATATGGGACGGAGTAGGACATAACCATATTACACATCTTCCATGTGAAATCTCCTAACCCTAATTCTCCCATCTGTCTAGTACACGTATCTGTTTGTATGATATGTGCACAGTATCCTGGTGATACCTCTCCAACTCTCATGGACCTACTTCCTAGGGTATACCTATATCGGAAAGATTTTTCCCTACCGGCTATGTGGCGTATAAGCTCTGTATCTGTAGGCATTCTATCTGCTCTATATGAAAAGGTCATGGTTTGGTTACTCCATGACACTTCCCAATTTCCCGGCTTTCGGGGATTGGAAATGTTAAAACATATTAGGGATCTATCCACATGATATTGGTGGAGCTTCAAACTAGGAGGGCTGGAGATATTAAACCTCCTGTCCACCGGTCTCCCACCCTTTAGCACAAGTACCTCCCCTACCGTTAAAGGGAATGGTACTAATCCTGATTTGCTATGGCCTTGAGGTACTTGAGAGCATACCCAACAATCTGTCTGATTTAACACATTACCCACTAAGGAGTGATAGTCACTCAATGGATGCCGGTCCATGTGGATATTAAAACTGGACTGACATTTCTTGATGCACCCATCCTCAACTACATTGTCACAGAGCCTACAGATACCGTTTTCTTCAGCTAACAATCCTTCACAATTCCTTCTATTGTCAATGCTATCGGATCGTTTTCTGATACTCGCCTTTACTTGTTGATTATGTTGTTCTTGGAAAACTACGCCTCCATCTTTGTCATCAGAACCCATTCCAGAACCTCTCTCGACCTCCATGGTACTCTCGCCGGAACAGACTGCTCTGGTCAACATCATGGTCAACAGAAAAATCCGGATCACAGTCTCTTGGGGCAAGTCCATCTTATAGGAGGAAATGGAGAAGAATGAGAAGGGGGAAAGAAATACTTGAGGGAGATGGGATGGGAAGTGGAGAAAAACAATAAAAGGGAACAGGGGATCGACAACTGCCTCCGATCTTATTATTTTCAATGCTCAGGTGCCGTCTCAGTTCTCCTGAAACAGACACTCCAGTGATACAACTTCCTCTACCGTCTGTTCTTTATCACGAGACCTCTCTGGATCAGCAACCTTCTTACAATGGGACGAATGAACCCAAGTCTCTCTCTCGGCAACCTTCAATGCTGTCGTGCTAATCAATAAGACTTGGTATGGTCCTTCCCATCTGTCAATAAGGCAACCTGAGCGTAGAAAATTACGTATCATTACATAATCCCCAGGTTCAATGTCATGACAATTACTATCTGGCAAATCAGGAATCACTAACTTCAGATTGTCATTTTGATTCCTTAGCTGTTTACTCATGTTAACCAGGTATTTTACAGTCACTTCATTGTTACACTTCAAATCATCCTGAGGGTTAATCATAACATGCGGTTGTCGACCAAACAGAATTTCAAAGGGGGACAGATTAAGAGGGGACCTGGGAGTGGTTCTGATGCTGTATAGTACAATGGGTAAAGCTTCTGGCCATGTCAATCCTGTTTCTGCCATAACTTTGCTCAATTTATTTTTAATAGTGCTGTTCACTCTTTCCACCTTCGCACTCGCCTGGGGGCGATATGGAGTGTGCAGCTTACTATCAATTCCCATCAACTTACACATTCCTTGAAAGACATCACCTGTAAAATGGGTACCCCTATCACTTTCAATTATTCTAGGGATACCATATCTACACACAAATTCCTGTACAATTTTCTTAGCAGTAAACATAGCGGTATTTGTGGCCGCAGGAAATGCTTCGACCCAATTTGAGAATACATCTATACAAACAAGTACATATTTCAAATTTCGACAAGGGGGTAATTGTATAAAGTCAATCTGTATTACCTGAAAAGGGCCGCCCGTAGGTGGGATATGAGATGGTTCTGTTGGTATTGCCTTTCCGATATTCTTCCTCAAACAGGTAAGGCATGACATTGCTCTCTTACCTGCATGGGATGAAAATCCTGGGGCGCACCAATATGCTCTTACCAACTTGCACATTCCCTCCTTGCCCAGATGAGTCAGCCCGTGTGCTGCTTCAGCTAAACATGGAAGATCTGCTCTGGGGGCCACTGGTTTACCTTGTCCATCCGTCCAGAGTCCTGAGGACTCCTGGCCATATCCTTTTGCCTTCCAGACTGCCTTTTCCTGTGTGGAACACAAATTTTGCATTTCACACAACTTCTGTGTGTTGATGGTATTAAATACCATCAATTGTGTGGTGTCTGTCTGTCTGGGGGTACCGGCTGCTAACTTAGCAGCTTCGTCTGCTCGGCTGTTACCAAGTGATACTGGGTCTTGGCTATATGTGTGTGCTTTACACTTGATAACAGCCACTCTGTCGGGTTCCTGTATCGCTGTTAGAAGCCTTTTGATGTGAGCTGCATGCGCTACCGGTGTACCAGCTGCCGTCATGAAATTTCTGAGGCGCCATAGGGCTCCGAAATCATGGACTACCCCGAAGGCGTATCTAGAATCGGTGTAGATATTGGCTGACTTGCCCTTAGCCAATTCACATGCTCTGGTTAGGGCAACCAGTTCAGCAACCTGGGCTGAGTGAGGTGGGCCTAGCGGTTTGCTTCTATGGTGCCTTGGTCATCTACGACTGCGTATCCAGTACACAAGTCTCCCGAGTCCGACTGTCTGTGACAACTACCGTCAGTGTAGAAAGTAAGATCTACATCTTCCAGTGGGTTGTCACTGATGTCAGGCCTTGCCGTGAAATTTTGGGTCAAATATTCCATACAATCATGTGTGCCATCCCTTGTATTAAATCCCCCTTCCCCACCACTCTCATCCTCCACCCTTTGTGCCTGTCCAGGCACACCTGGGAGATATGTTGCAGGATTTAATGCACTGCATCTCCTTATGGTGATGTTTACGGGGGCCATTAGTGCCAATTCCCATCTTGTAAACCGCGCTGATGAGACGTGCCTGGTTTGGGCAGAATTTAGCAAGGCTGACACTGCATGTGGTGTATGAATTGTGAGGTTGTGACCTAGCACTACATCTTCGCTTTTCGTTACTAGCAATGCTATCGCAGCAACGCTTCGCAAGCATGTGGGGAGGGATCGCGCTACCGTATCTAGCTGAGCGCTGTAGTATGCTACCGGCCTGCTGGCATCACCGTGCTTTTGGGTTAGGACGCCTGCCGCGCAACCAGCACTTTCTGTTCCGTACAGCTCAAAGGGTTTCCCATAGTCTGGCATACCTAATGCTGGTGCCTGCGTTAGGCACTGTTTGAGTTTCTCAAATGCCATCTCGGATTCGTCTGTATGCGAAATCCGATCAGGTTTGTTTGATGAGACCATCTCCTGCAAAGGTAATGCTAGAATGGAAAATCCTGGGATCCAGTTACGGCAATACCCACACATTCCTAAAAACGTTCTGATCTGTTGCTGGGTTTGTGGCAGAGTCATGTCTCTAATTGCTTAGATTCTATCAGCGGTCAGGTGTCTCAGTCCTTGTTAGACAGTGTCCCAGATATTTTACTTTAGGCTGGCATAATTGTAGTTTTGTCTTTGGAAACCTTGTGTCCTGTGTCTGAAAGATGAAACAGGAGCTGTTTCGTATCCTTCAGGGACTCTTCCAGTGAATCTGAACACAGTAGTAAATCATCCACATACTGTATCAATATTGATCCACTCTCTGGTTGGAAAGACTGTAAAAAATCATGCAAAGCTTGTGAAAATATACTTGGACTGTCTATGAAACCTTGTGGTAATCGAGTCCATGTGTATTGGACTCCTCTGTATGTAAATGCAAACAAATATTGGCTGTCAGGGTGCAGAGGTACCGAGAAGAAAGCGGAGCAGAGGTCAATAACAGTGAAAAATTTCGCAGTGGGAGGGATCTGCATAAGGATGACAGCTGGATTTGGCACTACAGGGAATTGACTCTCAACTATTTTGTTAATCCCCCTTAGATCCTGCACTAGCCTGTAACCCCTCCCCCCACTCTTTTTCACAGGGAAGATGGGACTATTGGCAGTGCTGGATGTTCTTACCAGAATGCCCTGTTGTAGCAAGCGCTCTATTACTGGGTATACTCCTAACTCCACCTCTGGCTTCAGAGGGTATTGTGGGATTTTTGGAGCTATCCTACCATCTTTTACTTGTACAACTACCGGAGCTACGTTTGCCATTAATCCAGTGTCTTGTCCATCTTTTGTCCAAAGTGACTCTGGTATTTGGGATGTCATTTCTTCTACCTGGGATGGATTCCTATTTAATATAACAGTGTGGGACAGTAATTTTGATGGGGAGTCTAACATGTCTCGCACTTCCTGAGCGTGATTCTCAGGTATGTCTAAGAATACACCTTCAGGAGTACAATAAATGACGCACCCCATTTTACACAATAAATCTCTTCCCAGGAGATTAGTCGGTGCCGATGCTGCCAGCAAAAAGGAATGCTTGGTATGCAAAGGCCCTATTGTAATCTCTGCTGGTTTGCTAACAGGGTAGTGCTGGACTACTCCCGTTACTCCCATGGCTGGAATTGTCTTACCAGTGGTTCTCATGCCCACTGTCAAATTTATCACTGATTTGGCCGCCCCCGTATCTACAAGGAAGTTTAATGATTTACCAGCTACATCAATTGTGACCTCGGGTTCACTTCCAAGGCTTGCAATCAATTTCACTGGCTGCAGATTACAGGTGTGGCCACACCCCTATTGGGTATGGTGACCTCCCTGAATCCCGCTGGCAGCAACTACTTGAGAAGGGGTTAAATGGGAACTGCCAGAAGCTTGCCAGTCTCCTTTTGGGGGATATCTTTTTGTTTCCCCTGTATGTGGCTCATAACTCCGTCTCTGCGGACCCTGATCCCAATTTCGTGTGTCATGTCGTTGTCTAGGGGGTTGGTATGATTTTTTTGTGAATCTTTCGCTCTACAGTCTCGTGCCATGTGTCCCTGTCTATGACAAAAATAACAAGTTACCACATTTGACTTACCCACAGGGGTCGGAGGTTTATACGAAGGTTGCCTTGTGGTCAAAGCCTGTATACTTACGGCCATTAACTTATCACCTTGTGACTCCCTGTGTCTGGTGATATTTCGATCGTGATCAACAGCGGCCTCTCTCAAAGTAGACACCGACAGACCTCGCCAACATGGTTGCGTGGTCTGTACTCTTGCTTTCAATACCTCTTTTAAACCATCCATTAACACAGATACTGCTACTTCTCTATGATTTGCATTGGTCTTAATGTCTTCTATGCCTGTGTATTTTGCCATTTCTAGTAGTGCCCGATGAAAATAATCAGCAGCTGTTTCCGTCTCTTTTTGTTTAACGGAGAAAATTCTATTCCATTTGACTACAGCTGGAAAATACTCCAACTGTAAATTTATCCTCTTTACATTGTCTGTCTGAGTTGTACACATCCGTAAGGGGTACCTCTCCATCTAATTTACAGTCAGCTAAAAACCTTTCTGGGTCGACATTGGAGGGTAAACATGCCCTCAGCAATATCTGCCAGTCTTTGTTATTGGGCTCTACAGTGTTCCCTAGGTCTCTGATGTATTTCTGGCTAGCAACTAGATCTTTCCTAGGATCAGGGAATTCAGACACTATTGTTCTTAATTCCATTCTGGTAAACGGGCAGTGCATGGCAATGTTTCTGACAGGAGTGACTCCTGTAGTGTCCGTTTTCCCATTTGGCACTGCTATTACCCTAACGGGATTAAGTTTAATAATATCATTCTGAGTAGATTCTACAGCCTGTGGTGAAATGGTTTCAGCATAGTGTATGGTGCCGTACTTACCCGTTGATACGACCTCACCTGTCCCTCCGCTAGGGGCCTTTGATACTAATCTTACGGGTTGGGCCGTGCCTACTGTTGTTTCTGATATGGTGGCTGCTAGAGAGAGCGCCGATATTGTTGTCGATTCGTCCTCTTGATCACACTCCTGGGGAAAGTTTAAAACCGGGTACAACTTGCATGGGTTAATACTTGTATTAGTTAACTTATTAATATTATCCTTAACATTTATACAGTTGCTAAGTGCCTGTTTATTGCACCCTAGTGCGTCATTCTCCGCAACCAATTTCTCTCCTGATATATATGGTGGCGGTGGTGCCGTGGCTACCAGTTTCCTGATAGGGTTAGATCCCGCCGCCTGAGCCAATCCTCTCTGTATTTCACCCTCCTGTTGCCATAACTGTAAATAATCATAATGTTTGATCCGTCTCTTTGTTGATTTAATGAGACATATCCTTCTCCTTAGATTTAGTAACACATCTGGGCTAAAGCTGCCTACTCTTGGGAACTTCTCCCCGTCATGTACAGTCATTCTTTCCCATTCATCACATAAAACCTCTGTGTGTGAACCGTATTTTTCACACATTACATACCTTGCCGACCCGATTGGTCGGTTTACTGAATCAACCCGAACCGAGGTTGATCGCCCCCTACCTGAACAACTGGCCCCCATAGCTTGCAGGTGTTGCTTGCACTACCTCTGACCTTTATATCAGGGTCTTCAGCGAACCCTTACAAAAACCAAGATGTTCAAGATAGGCTGACGGTGGCGGTTTACCGAGTACCCCACTCACTCGCCCACGCCGACCAATACGCCCACACACTGTTTTAGCGCTGGCGTACTCGACCCAGGGCCCCTATGAACCTTTGTTTACTGGAACATGCGAGTGTGATCCGAAGAGCATTAACCCTTTCCAGTAACTGTTGGTTGTTGGATAATTCCTGAGTGACCAGCGAACTTCCCTTAAAAAAAAAAAAAAAAAAATTACACAAATCACGTTAGAATGTACAAATAGCGTTTATGACCCTTTCCGTACGCAAATGGTACTGGGTCAGATTACTAACTAATGCACACAATTACGTGCGGTACAATCGTTCAGCACATAAGCAACTAATCTTATGTGCTGAGCGACCAGTGGAATCGAAATTTAGCAGCTGCGAATTCCTTCAGCCTGAGCTTTATGGCCTATATGGGTTCCGCACCAACCCTTCCTGGTGTTGGGCTACTTGTCTCTATAGCGGACTTCTTTGTCTGCTGTACCTAGACCTCCTGGTCTGCTACAGTATGACCTCCTGGTCTGCTACACTCTAATGCTCTTTATATGTTTAACAAGGGATGCCTCCCAAGCCACCATGTATGTCACTTACACGCATGTACTTCACGAGAACTCGATGATTTCCTGTGGTTCAATCCCAAAAATTGTAGAAACTTATATATGCAAACACTCACTCACCACATGTACACTTTACTTTTGTTTCTATTTCTTTCTATTTCTGCGCAGAAATTTCTTCCCTTTAGACCAGATGAGTCGTAAATTGGAGAAGGATCTATTAGCTTAAATTTCGGACACTAAAATCGATTTGCGCTATTTATCGCGTTGCCACTTTTCGCCTGTTTAAAATAACACTATCGTGTGATTTGTTACGTGGGCGTACCCAGACGCTCCGTTGCGTAATATACGCTGCGTGCGTCGGCCTTTGGGTTGCGCACGCGGGTCTCAGCCTTTTGTTAGAGACACGTGTACGCAAGGCAGATATCCACCGTAACACAATTAACACGTTTATCAATGTAGGTGATCCTCGATCATCTACCGAGCACCACACCGGTCTCTCCTTGTATCCTTAGGCAGAGCTGTGTGCGTGCTTTACAATTTACCCCTTAATGTATTACTTTTACTTTTTAACTGTTAATAGCGACAAATCTCTCTTAGCACGTTTATCAATTATAAAATGGCAAACAGGAGAGTGATATGAAAATACACGAATAAAAAAGAAATGCAGATATATGCGTGCGTGTGTGCGTACGCAAAACAGAAAAAAACTGTTTTAAAAGACACTAGCGTGTTCTTACCTCCGGTTCCGGATTCCTTCAGCACCCTTTACTAAGCGAAGCAGACGCTTATCCAGGCAGCACTACGAGGAATATGATCTCCCGCCCTTTGCTGATGGATAATGTCTGCTGAAATTACCTAGTACAGATATGTGAAGGACGGACGAGCCGCCAATTGATAAAGCTAAATATTTATCTTACTTAAAACCTTTTAAGAGGTCAAAGAACACAGTACGCTATTGGCGTATGGAATACCGTAAGGGTACGCACGTTGCGTAACAATCGCTTAGCCGTAGTCGAGACGCTCAAGCGTCGCGTTCGCTCACGGCCAAGAGATCACAGGCAGGCACGCTATAGGCTGCCGACTACCGTAATGATTCGCTATTAGCGTAGCGGACGCTCGGGACCACGAGGAGATCACAAGCGGCGCTGACGCTCACAGTGTAAAACCTTTATAACTATACCATAAAACAATGTATTATGCAGTAAACCTTGGTGTAGTGATAGGGTGTAAATGTAACACAGTGTAACCTTATTAACTTAAAAGCTGTACGAGCGTCTCCGACGCTCAGAGAATACTTAGAAATATAAGTAATACACAGATACCGATCTTAGGTTCTAACACCTTATATGAACGTTCTATTTGCAAAAGAATAATACAATACAAGTCATACACTACCTAACTAACCAGATAACTACACTTAAAATACAATAACAGTACAATAACAATTTAAGAGGAAAAGAGAGAGAAAAGGGGAGAAGAGAGAGAGAGAGAGATGGCTCACAATAACAATAAAGACAATATGATTGCGGAGAAACTTACGCTCAAGGGAAACAATCGCATGCGCCTCTGGATATCCAGCTCCCGATTATCAGCAATGAGAACCGTTGAAGAGAATAGAGAGCTGGCCCAGAGTGGCTTGTCCTTTTATACCCTACACATAATACAGTACAATGGTCCCTATATTCTTATTGTTCATTGGACACAGGAATTCGTCTTCGCATTATAACAAAAGGTTGATTTCATACAGGTGGGCTGTGACTATTTCCAACTGCTCAGGTGGGTGGGAAACTAGGTTTCCCGCCGCATGGATAATAAAGTGCAAATAATAGTAAATGTCCATAAACTTCTTATGTCCATAACTATTCGCACGAGCGATTAATCTGCTTCAAACCAACACCGGAATATTGCTAATTAAATACTCTTCCGATGGATACTAAACACCACTGTATAACCCCTGTCTGACCCTTCGTAACAAACAAAGAGGGTTCTCTTTGTCTATGAACATGCTACCTTAACTAAACTTTCAGATTCTATCAAAGGGACCATAATCTACAAAATACATTATACAGTTAAAATATGTTATGAACGAGTCACCCGCTAGACGCACATAAACGTTACCGTAAATGCGCACCCGTGCGCCTGCGGGTGCCCGCAACGGCGAGTATGCGCACGCACGGCAGGGCTCATGAACGTGCAACAGGCACTCGCATGAGGTGCAAATATGGCAGTGTGTAGCGTGATATTTTTCTGACTTTGACAATGTGCAGTGCTGCTGCTGCGTGGTCCGATTCCCTGTCGGATAATATTGATACCCTGGATAGGGACAATATTTTGCTGAGGGGTGGAACTGTTGGGGATGGTCTTTCAGACCTCGTTTCCACAGCTACGGCTGGGAAATCGACATTTTGCCACAGGCTACCCCACAGCAAAAGAAAGCACCGTATTATCAAGTACAGTCCTTTCGGCCCCATAAACACAAGAGGGCTCGAGGCGCATCCTTTCTGCCGAGAGGCAAAGGTAGAGGGAAAAAGCTGCAGCATACAGCCAGTTCCCAAGAGCAAAAGTCCTCCCGCGTCCGGTAAGTCCACAGCATGACGCTGGGGCTTCACAGGCGGACCCGGGTACGGTGGGGGCCCGTCTCAGAAATTTCAGCACACAGTGGGCTCTCTCACAGGTGGATTCCTGGATCCTTCCAAGTAGTATCTCAGGGGAACAGGCTGGAATTCGAGACATCCCGCCCCCGCCCCCCCGCAGTTTTCTAAAATCTGCCTTACCAGCAACTCTGTCAGGGAGGCAGTGTTGGTGGCTATCCAGAAACTGTATTCACAGCAAGTGATTGTCAAGGTACCCCTCCTTCAGCAAGGAAAGGGTTACTATTCCACAATGGTTGTGGTACCGAAACCGGACGGTTCGGTGAGGCCCATCTTAAATTTAAAATCCTTGAACACTTATATCAAAAGGTTCAAGTTCAAGATGGAATCGCTCAGGGCGGTTATTGCGAGCCTGGACGAGGGGGATTACATGGTCTCCCTGGACATCAAGGATGCGTACCTACATGTCCCCATTTACCCCCCTCACCAGGAGTACCTCAGATTTGTGGTACAGGACTGTCACTATCCGTTCCAGACGCTGCCGTTTGGGTTATCCACGGCACCGAGGTCTTTACCAAGGTAATGGCCGAAATGATGATACTCCTTCGCAAGAAGGAAGTTTTAATTATCCTGTACTTGGACGATCTCCTGATAAAGGCGAGGTCCAAGGAACAGTTGGTAGTGGGGGTAGCACTTTCTCGGGAAGTACTACAACAGCACGGCTGGATTCTCAATATTCCAAAGTCACAGCTGGTCCCGACGACACGTCTTCTGTTCCTGGGAATGATTCTGGACACAGACCAGAAAAAAGTGTTTCTTCCAGTGGAAAAAGCCGAGGAGTTGTCATCTCTATTCAGAGACCTCCTAAAACCGGGACAGGTGTCGGTACATCAATGCACACGAGTCCTGGGAAAAATGGTAGCTTCGTACGAAGCAATTCCATTCGGAAGGTTCCACGCAAGGTCTTTCCAGTGGGACCTGTTGGACAAATGGTCCGGGTCCCATCTCCAGATGCAACAGCGGATAACCCTGTCGGCAAGGACCAGGGTGTCGCTGCTGTGGTGGCTGCAGAGGGCTCATCTACTAGAGGGCCGCAGATTCGGAATACAGGACTGGGTCCTGGTGACCACGGATGCCAGCCTTCGGGGCTGGGGGGCAGTCACACAGGGAAGAAATTTCCAAGGACTGTGGTCAAATCAGGAGATTTCGCTTCACATAAATATTCTGGAGCGAAGGGCCATTTACAATGCCCTAAGCCACGCAAGGCCCCTGCTTCAGAACCAGCCGGTACTGATCCAATCAGACAGCATCACGGCGGTCGCCCATGTAAACACAGGGCGGCACAAGAAGCAGGAGGGCAATGGCAGAAGCCACAAGGATTCTCCGATGGGAGGAAAATCATGTGTTGGCACTGACAGCAGTGTTCATTCCGGGAGTGGACAACTGGGAAGCAGGCTTCCTCAGCAGGCACGACCTCCACCCGGGAGAATGGGGACTTCATCCAGAAGTCTTCCAAATACTGGTAAACCGGTGGGAAAGACCACAGGTGGAATTGCGCCAGGTCAAGGGACCCTCAGGCGATCGCTGTGGACGCTCTAGTAACACCGTGGGTGTACCAGTCGGTTTATGTGTTTCCTCCTCTGCCTCTCATTCCCAAGGTAATACGAAGGCGAGGAGTGAAAACTATACTCGTGGTTCCGGATTGGCCAAGAAGAGCTTGGTACCCGGAACTTCAAGAGATGCTTTCAGAGGACCCTTGGCCTCTGCCGCTCAGACAGGACCTGCTGCAGCAGGGGCCCTCTCTGTGCCAAGACTTACCGCGGCTGCGTTTGACGGCATGGCGGTTGAACACCGGATCCTGAAGGAAAAGGGCATTCCGGAGGAAGTCATCCCTACCCTGATCAAAGCCAGGAAGGATGTCACCGCAAAACATTATCACCGCATTGGCGAAAATATGTTGCTTGGTGTGAGGCCAGGAAGGCCTAAACGGAGGAATTTTAACTGGGGCGATTCCTGCATTTCCTACAAGCAGGGGTGACGTTGGGCCTAAAATTGGGGTCCATTAAGGTCCAGATTTCGGCCCTGTCGATTTTCTTCCAGAAAGAACTGGCTTCCCTGCCTGAAGTTCAGACTTTTGTCAAGGGAGTTCTGCATATTCAGCCTCCTTTTGTGCCCCCAGTGGCACCTTGGGATCTCAATGTGGTTTTGGAGTTCCTGAAATCACATTGGTTTGAACCACTTAAGACTGTGGATGTGAAATATCTCACGTGGAAAGTGGTCATGCTGTTGGCCCTGGCTTCGGCCAGGCGTGTGTCAGAATTGACGGCTTTGTCCTATAAAAGCCCTTATCTGATTTTCCATATGGATAGGGCAGAATTGAGGACTCGTCCTCAGTTTCTCCCGAAGGTGGTATCAGCGTTTCACTTGAACCAGCCTATTGTGGTGCCTGCGGCTGCTGGGAACTTGGAGGATTCCAAGTTACTGGACGTAGTCAGGGCCCTGAAAATTTATGTTTCCAGGACGGCTGGAGTCAGGAAAACGGACTCGCTGTTTATCCTGTATGCACCCAACAAACTGGGTGCTCCTGCTTCTAAGCAGACTATCGCGCGCTGGATTTGTAGCACTATTCAGCTGGCGCATTCTGCGGTGGGACTACCGCAGCCTAAATCTGTAAAAGCCCATTCCACAAGGAAGGTGGGCTCATCTTGGGCGGCTGCCCGAGGGGTCTCGGCTTTACAACTTTGCCGAGCTGCTACTTGGTCAGGGGCAAACACGTTTGCAAAATTCTACAAATTTGATACCCTGGCTGAGGAGGACCTGGAGTTCTCTCATTCGGTGTTGCAGAGTCGTCCGCACTCTCCCGCCCGTTTGGGAGCTTTGGTATAATCCCCATGGTCCTTACGGAGTTCCCAGCATCCACTAGGACGTCAGAGAAAATAAGAATTTACTCACCGGTAAATCTATTTCTCGTAGTCCGTAGTGGATGCTGGGCGCCCATCCCAAGTGCGGATTGTCTGCATTACTTGTAAATAGTTATTGCTAACTAAAGGGTTATTGTTGAGCCATCTGTTGAGAGGCTCCGTTGTTTTCATACTGTCAAACTGGATATAGTATCACGAGTTGTACGGTGTGATTGGTGTGGCTGGTATGAGTCTTACCCGGGATTCAAAATCCTTCCTTATTATGTCAGCTCGTCCGGGCACAGTGTCCTAACTGAGGCTTGGAGGAGGGTCATAGTGGGAGGAGCCAGTGCACACCAGGTAGTCATAAATCTTTCTAGAGTGCCCAGCCTCCTTCGGAGCCCGCTATTCCCCATGGTCCTTACGGAGTTCCCAGCATCCACTAGGACGTCAGAGAAAATAAGAATTTACTCACTGGTAATTCTATTTCTCGTAGTCCGTAGTGGATGCTGGGCGCCCATCCCAAGTGCGGATTGTCTGCAATACTTGTAAATAGTTATTGTTACACAAATCGGGTTATTATTGCGAGCCATCTGTTCAGAGGCTCCTTTTGTTATCATACTGTTAACCGGGGTTCCTATCACGAGTTATACGTGTGATTGGTGTGGCTGGTATGAGTCTTACCCGGGATTCAAAATCCTTCCTTATTGTGTCAGCTCTTCCGGGCACAGTGTCCTAACTGAGGCTTGGAGGAGGGTCATAGGGGGAGGAGCCAGTGCACACCAGATAGTCCTAAATCTTTCTTTAGATGTGCCCAGTCTCCTGCGGAGCCGTCTATTCCCCATGGTCCTTACGGAGTTCCCAGCATCCACTACGGACTACGAGAAATAGAATTACCGGTGAGTAAATTCTTATTTTCCTCAGAGGTTTTTAGCTACCTTTCCCCTCCCAGCTGAGGACAGGAAGGTATGGGAAATTCCCCCCGTCGGTTGATACGTCTGTGTCCAGACTGTCTAAGAAATTGGTACTGCTGGTGCCAGGGGCTATATCCTTAAAAGAGCCGGCTGACCGTAAAATTGAGACCACTCTCAAGGCAGTTTATACGACAGCGGGCGTTGCACAGCGCCCCACAATACTTTGTAGGTGGATTTCTAAGGCAGTGATCAAGTGGTCCGATCATATTAATGGATTAGACCAGTCGTTCTCGAGTAGCCCCAACAGTTCATGTTTTCCAGGTCACCTAGCTGGTGCACAGGTGTATTCATTACTCACTGACACATTTTAAAAGACCCACAGGTGGAGCAAATTATTTCACTTGCAATCCTGTGAGGAGACCTGGAAAACATGAACTGTTGGGGGTACTTGAGACCGCGGTTGAGAACCACTGGATTAGACAATCTACCCCAGAATGAGGTCATTACTCTGCAGCAACACATACAGGATGCTGCTAATTTTATGAGCGAGGCTATTAAGGAATTGTTTAAGGGATTTAAGGCAAAAACCACTAGTGGGTTTTAGCCAAAGAAGGCTTAATGTGTGGCGCACTCTTTTGGTATTGTTATATAAATGTAATTAAAAATTAACTCTTATTACTATATTCCTAAAAAATCATTAATAATAGGCATAACACAGGACAAACAACTGTCAGCCTGGAAGAAAACAAAAATATGAAATATAATATGTACAGCAATATTGGTGCTATCCTATATTCATATTCCCCCCAATAAGTCTAATGGGCCCTACACATTTAAAGATCCGCCGCCGAGCTGCCCGACGGCGGATACTGCAGACGAGCGACCCGGCGGTGGGGGGGCAGTGACGGGGTGAGTGAAGTTTCGCATCGTTCATCGCTGGTGCCTCCACACTGCACGATATGAAAGTTATCTCGTTCATTAATGAACGAGATCATTCAAATCTTGCAGTCAAATCGCCCAGTGTGTAGGGGCCTATAACTGTTATATTCCTTCTTTACATATAGGGGTGAATAGGTAGAATCATAAGATGATTTATATCAGCAAGGTGAAAATATAAAAAGATTATATACAGGTTTATATACTAAGTTGTTGAGATCCTTTTAATGTTAAACAGGTTTGATTGAGATCAAAATTTAATCAGCCGCTCCCTGCTGAGCATTCTTAAGATGACCATTCACTACTCAGACTTGTCTGAACTGCAGATCATATCCGATTTCTCTTGAACTCTCCCAGGAGCGTCCGGGGAATCGGATCGGACCCTGGCTTTAATTTTCACTACATTCACTTCAGATATATCTGATGCAATATATCAGGTGCCAGATCGCATCAGATATATCTGATGCACACATGCTACATGTGATTGATCTGATGCTGCGTCGTTCTGTGGTGGACGGGAGTGGCCAGGGAGATGTCGGTCAAGTGACGCTTCAGATGAATTTGATCAGATACATCTGAAGTAAAAAAAAAAAAAAAAACACTCCGATGTGCACCTGATTTATTCAGATAAATAGTTGGGGCAGCCTCGGAGATCTGTAGTTCAGACATATCTGACACGGGAGTGCGCATCGGATCGGAAGAGCCATCCAATGTGACACTTTTCTTCAGATTTGATGGTTAGATGCGTCAAAATCTGAAGAAAACTGCCCAAATCGGACTAGCGGATGGGGGCCTTTACAATAAAATGCACAAAAAGATTTTTGTAACTGGGCACTACGTAACTAGCCTAAAAAAATTGTATAAGGGTCAGCGTGTGCACAACAGAATAATTACCTACAATATATCCTGTTATCTTATAGTTCCTATAATAAAGTTCAACCACAACTCACTGATATACAAAAAAATCATATATAGGTCAGTGCATATAAATTCAAAATATTGAGAGCGTTTCTTGCTATAATTTGTAATCCTAAAGTCACATTTAGGACTTTTCTCTATCGTCCTAGTGGATGCTGGGGTTCCTGAAAGGACCATGGGGAATAGCGGCTCCGCAGGAGACAGGGCACAAAAAGTAAAGCTTTAGGATCAGGTGGTGTGCACTGGCTCCTCCCCCTATGACCCTCCTCCAAGCCTCAGTTAGATTTTTGTGCCCGGCCGAGAAGGGTGCAATCTAGGTGGCTCTCCTAAAGAGCTGCTTAGAAAAGTTTAGCTTAGGTTTTTTATTTTACAGTGAGTCCTGCTGGCAACAGGATCACTGCAACGAGGGACTTAGGGGAGAAGAAGTGAACTCACCTGCGTGCAGGATGGATTGGCTTCTTGGCTACTGGACATTAGCTCCAGAGGGACGATCACAGGTACAGCCTGGATGGTCACCGGAGCCTCGCCGCCGGCCCCCTTGCAGATGCTGAAACGAGAAGAGGTCCAGAATCGGCGGCAGAAGATTCCTCAGTCTTCTTAAGGTAGCGCACAGCACTGCAGCTGTGCGCCATTTCCTCTCAGCACACTTCACACGGCAGTCACTGAGGGTGCAGGGCGCTGGGAGGGGGGCGCCCTGGGAGGCAAATGAAAACCTTTTTTGGCTAAAAATACCTCACATATAGCCTCCGGGGGCTATATGGAGATATTTAACCCCTGCCAGAATCCATTAAAGAGCGGGAGACGAGCCCGCCAAAAAAGGGGCGGGGCCTATCTCCTCAGCACACAGCGCCATTTTCCCTCACAGAAAGGCTGGAGGGAAGGCTCCCAGGCTTTCCCCTGCACTGCACTACAGAATCAGGGTTAAAACAGAGAGGGGGGGCACTAATTTGGCGTTAGAAATATATAAAAGATGCTATAAGGGAAAACACTTATATAAGGTTGTCCCTATATAATTATAGCGTTTTTGGTGTGTGCTGGCAAACTCTCCCTCTGTCTCTCCAAAGGGCTAGTGGGTCCTGTCCTCTATCAGAGCATTCCCTGTGTGTGTGCTGTGTGTCGGTACGTGTGTGTCGACATGTATGAGGACGATGTTGGTGAGGAGGCGGAGCAATTGCCTGTAATGGTGATGTCACTCTCTAGGGAGTCGACACCGGAATGGATGGCTTATTTAGGGAATTACGTGATAATGTCAACACGCTGCAAGGTCGGTTGACGACATGAGACGGCCGACAAACAATTAGTACCGGTCCAGACGTCTCAGAAACACCGTCGGGGGTTTTAAAACGCCCGTTTACTTTAGTCGGTCGACACAGACACGGACACTGAATCCAGTGTCGACGGTGAATAAACAAACGTATTCCTTATTAGGGCCACACGTTAAGGGCAATGAAGGAGGTGTTACATATTTCTGATACTACAAGTACCACAAAAGAGGGTATTATGTGGGATGTGAAAAAACAACCGTAGTTTCTCTATCGTCCTAGTGGATGCTGGGGTTCCTGAAAGGACCATGGGGAATAGCGGCTCCGCAGGAGACAGGGCACAAAAGTAAAGCTTTCCGATCAGGTGGTGTGCACTGGCTCCTCCCCCTATGACCCTCCTCCAAGCCAGTTAGATTTTTGTGCCCGGCCGAGAAGGGTGCAATCTAGGTGGCTCTCCTAAAGAGCTGCTTAGAAAAGTTTAGCTTAGGTTTTTTATTTTACAGTGCGTCCTGCTGGCAACAGGATCACTGCAACGAGGGACTTAGGGGAGAAGAAGTGAACTCACCTGCGTGCAGGATGGATTGGCTTCTTGGCTACTGGACATCAGCTCCAGAGGGACGATCACAGGTACAGCCTGGATGGTCACCGGAGCCTCGCCGCCGGCCCCCTTGCAGATGCTGAAGTAAGAAGAGGTCCAGAATCGGCGGCAGAAGACTCCTCAGTCTTCTAAAGGTAGCGCACAGCACTGCAGCTGTGCGCCATTTTCCTCTCAGCACACTTCACACGGCAGTCACTGAGGGTGCAGGGCGCTGGGAGGGGGGCGCCCTGGGAGGCAAATGAATACCTATTTTGGCTAAAAATACCTCACATATAGCCTCCGGAGGCTATATGGAGATATTTAACCCCTGCCAGAATCAGTTAAGAGCGGGAGACGAGGCCGCCGAAAAAGGGGCGGGGCCTATCTCATCAGCACACAGCGCCATTTTCCCTCACAGAAAGGCTGGAGGGAAGGCTCCCAGGCTCTCCCCTGCACTGCACTACAGAAACAGGGTTAAAACAGAGAGGGGGGGCACTAATTTGGCGTTAGAAATATATAAAAAAGATGCTATAAGGGAAAACACTTATATAAGGTTGTCCCTATATAATTATAGCGTTTTTGGTGTGTGCTGGCAAACTCTCCCTCTGTCTCTCCAAAGGGCTAGTGGGTCCTGTCCTCTATCAGAGCATTCCCTGTGTGTGTGCTGTGTGTCGGTACGTGTGTGTCGACATGTAGGAGGACGATGTTGGTGAGGAGGCGGAGCAATTGCCTGTAATGGTGATGTCACTCTCTAGGGAGTCGACACCGGAATGGATGGCTTATTTAGGGAATTACGTGATAATGTCAACACGCTGCAAGGTCGGTTGACGACATGAGACGGCCGACAAACAATTAGTACCGGTCCAGACGTCTCAAAAACACCGTCAGGGGTTTTTAAAACGCCCGTTTACTTTAGTCGGTCGACACAGACACAGACAGGGACACTGAATCCAGTGTCGACGGTGAATAAACAAACGTATTCCTTATTAGGGCCACACGTTAAAGGCAATGAAGGAGGTGTTACATATTCTGATACTACAAGTACCACAAAAGAGGGTATTATGTGGGATGTGAAAAAACTACCATAGTTTTTCCTGAATCAGATAAATTAAATAAAGTGTGTGATGATGCGTGGGTTCCCCCCGATAGAAAATTATGGGCGGTATACCCTTTCCCGCCAGAAGTTAGGGCGCGTTGGGAAACACCCCTTAGGGTGGATAAGGCGCTCACACGCTTATCAAAACAAGTGACGGTACCGTCTATAGATAGGGCCGTCCTCAAGGACCAGCTGACAGGAGGCTGGAAAATATCATAAAAAGTATATACACACATACTGGTGTTATACTGCGACCAGCGATCGCCTCAGCCTGGATGTGCAGAGCTGGGGTGGCTTGGTCGGATTCCCTGACTAAAAATATTGATACCCTTGACAGGGACAGTATTTTATTGACTATAGAGCATTTAAAGGATGCATTTCTATATATGCGAGATGTACAGAGGGATATTTGCACTCTGGCATCATGAGTAAATGCGATGTCCATAACTGCCAGAAGATGTTATGGACACGACAGTGGTCAGGTGATGCAGATTCCAAACGGCACAAAGGTGTATTGCCGTATAAAGGAAGAGGAGTTATTTGGGGTCGGTCCATCGGACCTGGTGGCCACGGCAACTGCTGGAAAATCCACCGTTTTTTACCCTAAGTCACATCTCTGCAGAAAAAGACACCGTCTTTTCAGCCTCAGTCCTTTCGTCCCTATAAGATCATATCTGCCCAGGGATAGAGGAAAGGGAAGAAGACTGCAGCAGGCAGCCCATTCCCAGGAACAGAAGCGTTCCACCGCTTCTGACAAGTTCTCAGCATGGCGCTGAGACCGTACAGGACCCCTGGATCCTACAAGTAGTATCCCAGGGGTACAGATTGGAATGTCGAGACGTTTCCCCTTCGCAGGCTCCTGAAGTCTGCTTTACCAAGGTCTCCCTCCGACAAGGAGGCAGTATGGGAAAAAATTCACAAGCTGTATTCCCAGCAGGTGATAATTAAATTACCCCTCCTACTACAAGAAAAGGGGTATTATTCCACACTATATTGTGGTACTGAAGCCAGAAGGCTAGGTGAGACTTATTCTAAAAAATTTTTTTTGAACACTTACAAAGGTTCAAATCAAGATGGAGTCACTCAGAGCAGGTATAACGAACCAGGAAGAAGGGGACTATATAGTGTCCCGGGACATCAGGGATGCTTACCTCTATGTCCCAAATTTGCCCTTCTCACTAAGGGTACCTCAGGTTCGTGGTGCAGAACTGTCACTATCAGTTTCAGACGCTGCCGTTTGGATTGTCCACGGCACCCCGGGTCTTTACCAAGGTAATGGCCGAAATGATGATTCTTCTTCGAAGAAAAGGCGTCTTAATTATCCCTTACTTGGACGATCTCCTGATAAGGGCATAGTCCAGGGAACAGTTGGAGGTCGGAGTAGCACTATCTCGGATACTGCTACAACAGCACGGGTGGATTCTAAATATTCCAAAATCGCAGCTGATCCCGACGACACGTCTGCTGTGCCTAGGGATGATTCTGGACACAGTCCAGAAAAAGGTGTTTCTCCCGGAAGAGAAAGCCAGGGAGTTATCCGAGCTAGTCAGGAACCTCCTAAAAACAGTGCATCATTGCACAAGGGTCCTGGTAAAAAATGGTGGCTTCCTACGAAGCAATTCCATTCGGCAGATTTCACGCAAGAACTTTTCAGTGGGATCTGCTGGACAAATGGTCCGGATCGCATCTTCAGATGCATCAGCGGATAACCCTATATCCAAGGACAAGGGTGTCTCTCCTGTGGTGGTTATAGAGTGCTCATCTTCTAGAGGGCCGCAGATTCGGCATTCAGGATTGGATGCTGGTGACCACGGAGCCCAGCCCGAGAGGCTGGGGAGCAGTCACACAAGGAAAAAATTTCCAGGGAGTGTGATCAAGTCTGGAGACTTTTCTCCACATAAATATACTGGAGCTAAGGGTAAATTTATAATGCTCTAAGCTTAGCAAGACCTCTGCTTCAAGGTCAGCCGGTATTGATCCAGTGGGAAAAACATCACGGCAGTCGCCCACGTAAACAGACAGGGCGACACAAGAAGCAGGAGGGCAATGGCAAAAACTGCAAGGACTTTTCGCTGGGCGGAAAATCATGTGATAGCACTGTCAGCAGTGTTTCATCCCGGGAATGGAAACTGGGAAGCAGACTTCCTCAGCAGGCACGACCTCCACCCGGGAGAGTGGAAACTTCATCGGGAAGTTTTTTCCACATGATTGTAAACCGTTGGAAAATACCAAAGGTGGACATGATGGCGTCCCGTCTGAACAAAAAACGGGACAGGTATTGCGCCAGGTCAAGAGACCCTCAGGCAATAGCTGTGGACGTTCTGGTAACACCGTGGGTGTACCAGTCGGTGTATGTGTTCCCTCCTCTGCTTCTCATACCTAAGGTGCTGAGAATTATAAGACGTAGAGGAGTAAGAACTATACTCATGGCTCCGGATTGGCCAAGAAGGACTTGGTACCCGGAACTTCAAGAGATGCTTACAGAGGTCTTATGGCCTCTGCCGCTAAGAAGGGACTTGCTTCAGCAAGTACCATGTCTGTTCCAAGACTTACCGCAGCTGCGTTTGTCGGCATGGCGGTGGAAAGCCGGATCCTAAGGGAAAAAGGCATTCCGGAAGAGGTCATTCCTACCCTGGTCAAAGCCAGAAAGGAGGTGACCGCACAACATTATCACCACATGTGGCGAAAATATGTTGCGTGGTGTGAGGCCAGGAAGGCCCCACAAAGAAATTTCAACTCGGTCGTTTCCTGCATTTCCTGCAAACAGGAGTGTCTATGGGCCTCAAATTGGGGTCCATTAAGGTTCAAATTTCGGCCCTGTCGATTTTCTTCCAGAAAGAATTGGCTTCAGTTCCTGAAGTCCAGAAGTTTGTCAAGGGAGTATTGCATATACAACCCCCTTTTGTGCCTCCAGTGGCACTGTGGGATCTCAACGTAGTTCTGGGATTCCTCAAATCACATTGGTTTAAAACCAGTCAAATCTGTGGATTTGAAGCATCTCACATGAAAAGTGACCATGCTCTTGGCCCTGGCCTGGACCAGGCGAGTGTCAATTTGGTGGTTTTTTCTCAAAAAAGCCCATATCTGTTTGTCCATTCGGACAGGGCAGAGCTGCGGACTCGTCCCCAGTTCTCTCCCTAAGGTGGTGTCAGTGTTTCACCTGAACCAGCTTATTGTGGTGCCTTGCACCTACTAGGGACTTGGAGGACTCCAAGTTGCTAGATGTTGTCAGGGCCCTGAAAATATGTTCCAGGACGGCTGGAGTCAGGAAAACTGACTTGCTGTTATCCTGTATGCACCCAACAAACTGGGTGCTCTTGCTTCTAAGCAGACTATTGCTAGTTGGATGTGTAATACAATTCAGCTTGCACATTCTGTGGCAGGCCTGCCACAGCCAAAATATGTAAATGCCCATTCCACAAGGAAGGTGGGCTCATCTTGGGCGGCTGCCCGAGGGGTCTCGGCTTTACAACTTTGCCGAGCAGCTACTTGGTCAGGGGCAAACACGTTTGCTAAATTCTACAAATTTGATACCCTGGCTAAGGAGGACCTGGAGTTCTCTCATTCGGTGCTGCAGAGTCATCCGCACTCTCCCGCCCGTTTGGGAGCTTTGGTATAATCCCCATGGTCCTTTCAGGAACCCCAGCATCCACTAGGACGATAGAGAAAATAAGAATTTACTTACCGATAATTCTATTTCTCGGAGTCCGTAGTGGATGCTGGGCGCCCATCCCAAGTGCGGATTATCTGCAATACTTGTACATAGTTACAAAAATCGGGTTATTATTGTTGTGAGCCATCTTTTCAGAGGCTCCGCTGTTATCATACTGTTAACTGGGTTTAGATCACAAGTTGTACGGTGTGATTGGTGTGGCTGGTATGAGTCTTACCCGGGATTCAAAATTCCTCCCTTATTGTGTACGCTCGTCCGGGCACAGTACCTAACTGGCTTGGAGGAGGGTCATAGGGGGAGGAGCCAGTGCACACCACCTGATCGGAAAGCTTTACTTTTGTGCCCTGTCTCCTGCGGAGCCGCTATTCCCCATGGTCCTTTCAGGAACCCCAGCATCCACTACGGACTCCGAGAAATAGAATTATCGGTAAGTAAATTCTTATTTTTTCCTGAATCAGATAAATTAAATGAAGTGTGTGATGATGCGTGGGTTCCCCCCGATAGAAAATTATGGGCGGTATACCCTTTCCCGCCAGAAGTTAGGGCGCGTTGGGAAACACCCCTTAGGGTGGATAAGGCGCTCACACGCTTATCAAAACAAGTGGCGGTACAGTCTATAGATAGGGCCGTCCTCAAGGAGCCAGCTGACAGGAGGCTGGAAAATATCATAAAAAGTATATACACACATACTGGTGTTATACTGCGACCAGCGATCGCCTCAGCCTGGATGTGCAGAGCTGGGGTGGCTTGGTCGGATTCCCTGACTAAAAATATTGATACCCTTGACAGGGACAGTATTTTATTGACTATAGAGCATTTAAAGGATGCATTTTCTATATATGCGAGATGCACAGAGGGATATTTGCACTCTGGCATCAAGAGTAAGTGCGATGTCCATATCTGCCAGAAGATGTTTATGGACACGACAGTGGTCAGGTGATGCAGATTCCAAACGGCACAAAGGTGTATTGCCGTATAAAGGAAGAGGAGTTATTTGGGGTCGGTCCATCGGACCTGGTGGCCACGGCAACTGCTGGAAAATCCACCGTTTTTACCCTAAGTCACATCTCTGCAGAAAAAGACACCGTCTTTTCAGCCTCAGTCCTTTCGTCCCTATAAGAGTCATATCTGCCCAGGGATAGAGGAAAGGGAAGAAGACTGCAGCAGGCAGCCCATTCCCAGGAACAGAAGCGTTCCACCGCTTCTGCCAAGCTCTCAGCATGACGCTGGGACCGTACAGGACCCCTGGATCCTACATGTAGTATCCCAGGGGTACAGATTGGAATGTCGAGACGTTTCCCCTTCGCAGGCTCCTGAAGTCTGGTTTACCAAGGTCTCCCTCCGACAAGGAGGCAGTATGGGAAACAATTCACAAGCTGTATTCCCAGCAGGTGATAATCAAATTACCCCTCCTACTACAAGAAAAGGGGTATTATTCCACATTATATTGTGGTACTGAAGCCAGAAGGCTAGGTGAGACCTATTCTAAATCTAAAAAAATTTGAACACTTACAAAGGTTCAAATCAAGATGGAGTCACTCAGAGCAGTGATAACGAACCAGGAAGAAGGGGACTATATAGTGTCCCGAGACATCAGGGATGCTTGCCTCCATGTCCAAAATTTGCCCTTCTCACTAAGGGTACCTCAGGTTCGTGGTACAGAACTGTCACTATCAGTTTCAGACGCTGCCGTTTGGATTGTCCACGGCACCCCGGGTCTTTACCAAGGTAATGGCCGAAATGATGATTCTTCTTCGAAGAAAAGGCGTCTTAATTATCCCTTACTTGGACGATCTCCTGATAAGGGCAAAGTCCAGGGAACAGTTGGAGGTCGGAGTAGCACTATCTCGGATACTGCTACAACAGCACGGGTGGATTCTAAATATTCCAAAATCGCAGCTGATCCCGACGACAAGTCTGCTGTGCCTAGGGATGATTCTGGACACAGTCCAGAAAAAGGTGTTTCTCCCGGAAGAGAAAGCCAGGGAGTTATCCGAGCTAGTCAGGAACCTCCTAAAATCAGTGCATCATTGCACAAGGGTCCTGGTAAAGATGGTGACTTCCTACGAAGCAATTCCATTCGGCAGATTTCACGCAAGAATTTTTCAGTGGGATCTGCTGGACAAATGGTCCGGATCGCATCTTCAGATGCATCAGCGGATAACCCTATATCCAAGGACAAGGGTGTCTCTCCTGTGGTGGTTACAGAGTGCTCATCTTCTAGAGGGCCGCAGATTCGGCATTCAGGATTGGATGCTGGTGACCACGGAGGCCAGCCCGAGAGGCTGGGGAGCAGTCACACAAGGAAAAAATTTCCAGGGAGTGTGATCAAGTCTGGAGACTTTTCTCCACATAAATATACTGGAGCTAAGGGTAAATTTATAATACTCTAAGCTTAGCAAGACCTCTGCTTCAAGGTCAGCCGGTATTGATCCAGTGGGAAAAACATCACGGCAGTCGCCCACGTAAATAGACAGGGCGGCACAAGAAGCAGGAGGGCAATGGCAAAAACTGCAAGGACTTTTCGCTGGGCGGAAAATCATGTGATAGCACTGTCAGCAGTGTTTCATTCCGGGAATGGAAACTGGGAAGCAGACTTCCTCAGCAGGCACGACCTCCACCCGGCAGAGTGGAAACTTCATCGGGAAGTTTTCCACATGATTGTAAACCGTTGGGAAATACCAAAGGTGGACATGATGGCGTCCCGTCTGAACAAAAAACGGGACAGGTATTGCGCCAGGTTAAGAGACCCTCAGGCAATAGCTGTGGACGTTCTGGTAACACCATGGATGTACCAGTCGGTGTATGTGTTCCATCCTCTGCTTCTCATACCTAAGGTACTGAGACTTATAAGACGTAGAGGAGTAAGAACTATACTCATGGCTCCGGATTGGCCAAGAAGGACTTGGTACCCGGAACTTCAAGAGATGCTCACAGAGGACTTATGGCCTCTGCCGCTAAGAAGGGACTTGTTTCAGCAAGTACCATGTCTGTTCCAAGACTTACCGCAGCTGCGTTTGTTGGCATGGCGGTGGAACGCCGGATCCTGAGGGAAAAAGGCATTCAGGAAGAGGTCATTCCTACCCTGGTCAAAGCCAGAAAGGAGGTGACCGCACAACATTATCACCACATGTAGCAAAAATATGTTGCGTGGTGTGAGGCCAGAAAGGCCCCACGAAGAAATTTCAACTCGGTCGATTCCTGCATTTCCTGCAAACAGGAGTGTCTATGGGCCTCAAATTGGGGTCCATTAAGGTTCAAATTTCGGCCCTGTCGATTTTCTTCCAGAAAGAAGTGGCTTCAGTTCCTGAAGTCCAGAAGTTTGTCAAGGGAGTATTGCATATACAACCCCCTTTTTGTGCCTCCAGTGGCACTGTGGGATCTCAACGTAGTTCTGGGATTCCTCAAATCACATTGGTTTAAAACCAGTCAAATCTGTGGATTTGAAGCATCTCACATGAAAAGTGACCATGCTCTTGGCCCTGGCCTGGACCAGGCGAGTGTCAAATTGGTGGTTTTTTTCTCAAAAAAGCCCATATCTGGTTGTCCATTTGGACAGGGCAGAGCTGCGGACTCGTCCCCAGTTCTCTCCCTAAGGTGGTGTCAGTGTTTCACCTGAACCAGCTTATTTTGGTGCCTTGCGCCTACTAGGGACTTGGAGGACTCCAGGTTGCTAGATGTTGTCAGGGCCCTGTAAATATAGGTTCCAGGACGGCTGGAGTCAGGAAAACTGACTTGCTGTTATCCTGTATGCACCCAACAAACTGGGTGCTCTTGCTTCTAAGCAGACTATTGCTAGTTGGATGTGTAATACAATTCAGCTTGCACATTCTGTGGCAGGCCTGCCACAGCCAAAATATGTAAATGCCCATTCCACAAGGAAGGTGGGCTTATCTTGGGCGGCTGCCCGAGGGGTCTCGGCTTTACAACTTTGCCGAGCGGCTATTTAGTCAGGGGCAAACACGTTGGTAAAATCCTACAAATTTGATACCCTGGCTAAGGAGGACCTGGAGTTCTCTCATTCGGTGCTGCAGAGTCATCCGCACTCTCCCGCCCGTTTGGGAGCTTTGGTATTATCCCCATGGTCCTTTCAGGAACCCCAGCATCCACTAGGACGATAGAGAAAATAAGAATTTACTTACCGATAATTCTATTTCTCGGAGTCCGTAGTGGATGCTGGGCGCCCATCCCAAGTGCGGATTATCTGCAATACTTGTACATAGTTACAAAAATCGGGTTATTATTGTTGTGAGCCATCTTTTCAGAGGCTCCGCTGTTATCATACTGTTAACTGGGTTCAGATCACAGGTTGTACAGTGTGATTGGTGTGGCTGGTATGAGTCTTACCCGGGATTCAAAATCCTTCCTTATTGTGTACGCTCGTCCGGGCACAGTATCCTAACTGAGGCTTGGAGGAGGGTCATAGGGGGAGGAGCCAGTGCACACCACCTGATCCTAAAGCTTTACTTTTTGTGCCCTGTCTCCTGCGGAGCCGCTATTCCCCATGGTCCTTTCAGGAACCCCAGCATCCACTACGGACTCCGAGAAATAGAATTATCGGTAAGTAAATTCTTATTTTTATGTATAAAGCTAAGCACAACTCACTGATCTATAAAAAGCCAGCATATATTCAACAGAATATTTAATATTAAATGCCTTCAAATATGTCCTTTGATGATAGTTTCTGTGATGCAGTATAATCAAAATGTTTTGATAAAACACAAATCACTGATATGCAGAAGAAAAAAAAAATATCAGCACACATAAAAGGCAAAATGTTAGAAGCGTTTTTTTGTCATAAATTATGACTCTCAATGTGCCACGATATTTATAACACAACAGGCATATTTAACTTGGCACCATCAGGCAGTCCCCAGTGTGTTATTCTGAGGGCTGTAACACACACTCCGGTTTTTCCTGGATGGCAAAAAGCCGGACAAACTTTGTCCGTCTTTTTGCCATCCGGGAGAAACCGGCAGAGTCTGTCACACAGGACGGCTTTGAGCCGTGTGTGATGCTGTGCGCATGCGCAGCATTAGATACAGCTTGGGAAAAAAACGTTGTGTGTGTTGAAAGCTCCTCTTCACACACACACACGGTTTACTGGCTGCAAAGACGGCCAGGCGCCCGCCCGGCAGCCGGACCTTCCAGTGGTGAGACCCAGCTGCAACCCGGCAGCCGGGCCGGGACCGTGCCGTGTGTAAGGACACATTGCGCTGCATGTGTCTTTACATCACGGCAGCGGTTTAAAGCCGGCCGGGTGTTTGCCGGGCGGCGCCAGCCGCCTCGTGTGTTTCGGCCCTCAGGCTTCAACACTGTTGCCAATGGTCAGGATAGAGCAAAGACCAATGTTTCTCTGTTACCACTTAATCAGAACAAGAGCCAATATTGCAATTCTGTTGCTGAGCGGGTAAAAACCAATGTTACGGAGTTGCCACAAATCAGAACAAAAAACAATGTTACAATTCTACTGCTAGTTTGAAAAAAAATAACTGAATGAACAGGGGTATATTCAATTGCGGTCGAATTGCCGCAATTGTCGAAAAACGGGTCATTTTCGACACAAAACCTGTCGAATTGGATTCGACAATTCAATACAGTACTTTTCGACAAAAAACCTGCCGTTTCATTTTCGACTTTTTGCAATTCGACATGTCTGCAATGTTAAAAATGTGACTTTTCGACAAAAGTATATTCAATTGAAGAATGTCGATTCGACAACAGTGCTTTTCGACAGTCATTTTGTAAATTTTCATTCCGCCTCATTTTTCTTTTGTGATCTAATAAACATTTTTCTCTAACGTCCTAGTGGATGCTGGGAACTCCGTAAGGACCATGGGGAACAGCGGGCTCCGCAGGAGACTGGGCACTCCAAAGAAAGATTTAGTACTATCTGGTGTGCACTGGCTCCTCCCTCTATGCCCCTCCTCCAGACCCCAGTTAGAATCTGTGCCCGGCCAGAGCTGGGTGCTCCTAGTGGGCTCTCCTGAGCTTGCTAGAAAGAAAGTATTTTGTCAGGTTTTTTATTTTCAGAGAGCTTCTGCTGGCAACAGATTCTCTGCTATGAGGGACTGAGGGGAGAGAAGCAAACCTACTCACGGCAGCTAGGTAGCGCTTCTTAGGCTACTGGACACCATTAGCTCCAGAGGGATCGAACACGGGTACCTAACCTTGATCGTCCGTTCCCGGAGCCGCGCCGCCGTCCCCCTCGCAGAGCCAGAAGAACAGAAGCATGAAGACATCGAAATCGGCGGCTGAAGACTCCTGTCTTCACTTAAGGTAGCGCACAGCACTGCAGCTGTGCGCCATTGCTCCCACAGCGCACCGCACACTCCGGTCACTGTAGGGTGCAGGGGGGGGGCGCCCTGGGCAGCAATTAAGTACCTTTTTGGCAAAAAGAGACATATATACAGTCTGGGACTGTATATATGCCCGAGCTCCCGCCATTTTTTACACATTAAAGCGGGACAGAAGCCCGCCGCTGAGGGGGCGGGGCCTTCTTCCTCAGCACACCAGCGCCATTTTCTCTTCACAGCTCCGCTGGAAGGACGCTCCCCAGGCTCTCCCCTGCAGTATACAGGTGCATTAGAGGGTAAAAAAGAGGGGGGGCACATAAATTTAGGCGCAGAGATATATTAACAGCAGCTACAGGGTAAACACTAAGGTACAGTATAATCCCTGGGTTATATAGCGCTGGGGTGTGTGCTGGCATACTCTCTCTCTCTCTCTGTCTCCCCAAAAGCCTTTGTGGGGTCCTGTCCTCAGTCAGAGCATTCCCTGTGTGTGTGCTGTGTGTCGGTACGCCTGTGTCGACATGTTTGATGAGGAAGTATACGTGGAGGCAGAACAAGTGCAGCTGAGTGTGGTGTCGCCGCTGACTGTGTCGACACCTGATTGGATGGATATGTGGAAGGTGTTAAATGATCATGTAAACTCCTTGCATAACAGATTGGATAAAACTGTTACCGTGGGACAGTCAGGGTCTCAACCCATGCCTGATCCTACAGCGCAGAGGCCGTCAGGGTCTCAAAAGCGCACACTATCCAAGATAGTTGACACAGATGTTGACACGGAATCTGACTCCAGTGTCGATGACAATGAGGCAAAGTTGCAGCCTAAAATGACTACAGCCATCCGCTACATGATTTTAGCAATGAAGGATGTATCACATTTCTGAGGAAAATATAGAATATAGAAAGCAGGAAGCTATCCTGAAGTCTGTTTATACACATTCTGGCACACTGCTGAGGCCAGCAATTGCTTCGGCCTGGATGTGTAGTGCGGTAGCTGCATGGACGGATACTCTGTCTGAGGAGTTAGATACCCCGGACAGGGACACTGTTCTACTGACCCTGGCACATATCAAGGACGCGGTCCTATATATGCGGGATGCCCAGAGGGACATTTGCCTACTGGGCTCTAGAGTTAACGCAATGTCCATTTCTGCCAGAAGGGTCTTATGGACTCGGCAATGGACAGGGGATACAGACTCTAAAAAAACACATGGAGGTTTTACCTTATAAAGGTGAGGAATTGTTTGGGGACGGTCTCTCGGACCTAGTTTCCACCGCTACGGCTGGGAAGTCAAATTTCTTGCCTTATGTCCCTCCACAACCTAAGAAAGCACCGTATTACCAAATGCAGTCCTTTCGCTCTCAGAAGAGCAAGAAGGTCAGAGGTGCGTCCTTTCTTGCCAGAGGCAGGGGTAGAGGAAAAAAGCTGCACCATGCAACTAGTTCCCAGGAACAAAAGTCTTCCCCTGCTTCCACTAAATCCACCGCGTGACGCTGGGGCTCCACAGGCGGAGCCAGGAGCCGCGGGGGCGCGTCTCCGACATTTCAGCCAACAGTGGGTTCGCTCACAGGTGGATCCTTGGGCTATACAAATTGTGTCTCAGAGATGCAAGCTGGAATTCGAGGTGATGCCCCCTCACCGTTACCTAAAATCGGCCTTACCAACTTCCCCCATGGAAAGGGAGATAGTGTTGGCGGCAATTCACAAACTTTTTTTCTCCAGCAGGTGGTGGTAGAGGTTACCCCCCCCCTTCAACGGGGAAGGGGCTACTATTCCACTATGTTTGTGGTACCGAAACCGGACGGTTCGGTCAGACCCATTTTAAATTTTAAAATCCCTGAACATTTATCTGAAGTAATTCAAGTTAAAAACGGAATCCCTCAGAGCGGTCATTGCAAGCCTGGAGGAAGGGGATTTTATGGTGTCTCTGGACATCAAGGATGCTTACTTGCATGTCCCCATTTATCCGCCTCATCAGGAGTACCTCAGGTTTGTGGTACGGGACTGTCATTACCAATTCCAGACGTTGCCGTTTGGCCTGTCCACGGCACCGAGAGTTTTTACCAAGGTGATGGCGGAAATGATGGTGCTCCTTCGGAAGCAAGGGGTTACAATTATCCCATACTTGGACGATCTCCTCATAAAGGCGAGGTCCAGGGAGCAGTTGCTGATCAGCGTAGCACACTCTCAGGAAGTGTTGCATCAGCACGGCTGGATTCTGAACATTCCAAAGTCGCAGCTGATTCCTGCGACGCGTCTGCCCTTCCTGGACATGATTCTGGACACAGTCCAGAAGTAGGTGTTTCTCCCGGAGGAGAAGGCTCAGGAGCTCGTGACTCTGGTCAGAGACCTCCTAAAGCCAAAACAGGTGTCGGTGCATCACTGCACACGAGTCCTGGGAAAGATGGTGGCGTCATACAAAGCCATTCCCTTCGGCAGGTTCCATGCGAGGATCTTTCAGTGGGATCTGCTGGACAAGTGGTCCGGATCGCATCTTCAGATGCATCGGATGATCACCCTGTCCCCCAGGGCCAGGGTGTCTCTTCTGTGGTGGCTACAAGGTGCTCACCTCCTCGAGGGCCGCAGATTCTGCATACAGGACTGGGTCCTGGTGACCACGGCTGCAAGCCTCCGAGGGTGGGGGGCAGTCACTCAAGGAAGAAACTTCCAAGGGTTGTGGTCAAGTCAGGAGACTTGTCTGCACATAAATATCCTGGAGCTACGTGCCATATACAACGCCCTGAGTCAAGCGGAGCCTCTGCTTCGAGACCAACCAGTGCTGTTTCAGTCAGACAACATCACGGCAGTCGCTCATGTAAACCGCCAGGGCGGCACAAGAAACAGTGTGGCAATGGCGGAAGCCACCAGGATTCTTCGTTGGGCGGAGAATCACGTGCAAGCACTGTCAGCAGTGTTCATTCCGGGAGTGGACCACTGGGAAGCAGACTTCCTCAGCAGACACGACCTCCACCCGGGAGAGTGGGGACTTCATCAAGAAGTCTTCACGCAGATTGTAAATCGATGGGAACTGCCACAGGTGGACATGATGGCGTCCCGCCTCAACAAAAAATTAAAGAGGTATTGCGCCAGGTCAAGGGACCCTCAGGCGATAGCTGTGGATGCACTGGTGACACCCTGGGTATTCCAGTCGGTCTGTTTCCTCCTCTTCCTCTCATACCCAGGGTACTGAGAATCGTCAGAAAAAGAGGAGTGAGAACAATACTCATTGTTCCGGATTGGCCAAGAAGGACTTGGTACCCGGAACTGCAAGAAATGCTCACAGAGGACCCATGGCCTCTGCCTCTCAGACAGGACCTGTTGCAACAGGGGCCCTGTCTGTTCCAAGACTTACTGCGGCTGCGTTTGACGGCATGGCGGTTGAACACCGGATCCTAGCAGAAAAGGGCATTCCGGAAGCAGTTATTCCTACGCTGATAAAGGCTAGGAAGGACGTGACAGCAAAACATTATCACCGTATATGGCGAAAATATGTTGCTTGGTGTGAGGCCAGGAAGGCCCCTACAGAGGAATTCCAGCTGGGTCGATTCCTGCACTTCCTACAGTCAGGTGTGACTATGGGCCTAAAATTAGGGTCCATAAAGGTCCAGATTTCGGTCCTATCCATTTTCTTTCAAAAAGAACTGGCTTCACTGCCTGAGGTTCAGACGTTTAAGGGAGTGCTGCATATTCAGCCTCCTTTTGTGGCACCTTGGGATCTTAACGTGGTCTTGGCTTTCCTGAAATCCCACTGGTTTGAGCCACTTAAGACAGTGGAGCTAAAGTATCTCACGTGGAAAGTGGTCATGCTGTTGGCCCTAGCCTCAGCTAGGCGTGTGTCAGAATTGGCGGCTTTGTCATGTAAAAGCCCCTATCTGGTTTTCCATATGGGCAGAATTGCGAACTCGTCCGCAGTTTCTGCCAAAGGTGGTGTCATCTTTTCATCTGAACCAACCCATTGTGGTGCCTGCGGCTACTCGTGACTTGAAGGATTCCAAGTTGCTTGATGTAGTCAGGGCTTTGAAGATCTATGTTGCCAGGACGGCTGGAGTCAGGAAAATGGACTCGCTGTTTATCCTGTATGCATCCAACAAGCTGGGTGCTCCTGCTTCAAAGCAAACCATTGCTCGCTGGATCTGTAACACGATTCAGCAGACTCATTCTGCGGCTGGATTGCCGCATCCAAAATCAGTGAAAACCCATTCCACAAGGAAGGTGGGCTCTTCTTGGGCGGCTGCCCGAGTGGTCTCGGCATTACAGCTTTGCCGA